>NW_028122460.1:0-86362 GCF_965194805.1 Balaenoptera borealis | reverse complement strand
TGTTTTAGCTCTCCTACACTCTCTTCACCCAAGCCCGCCTTCCTGTTGGGGATCGGACCTCCCTATTGGCTCTCTCATACCTTTCAACTGCCTGCTTTGTGACATCACTCTCCTCCCAAACCTACTACCACTTGGTAGAGCCTTGGGGTTTCCGTGGAGCTGTTTGGACCAGTAACCAGTGACCTCTGTACTGGACACGTGCGCCGTTCAGCTGCAGCCACTCGGACATCCTCTAGTGTTGTCTCCTCATCCCTTGTACCTGCAGTGGATGCTTCCTCTTCTCTGACCATGTCAGGTAAGAAAAGAAACTTTGGAAAGTTTTGCGTTCGATTTCTTTTGCCCCTAAATTGAGTAGGAGATTCAAAATAGCATGGAATAATGAGGGAAAGTATTGAACTACAAGTCTGGAGACCTAATTTCACTTTTGACTTTGACGTTTACTATCTGTGTGACTTTGGACAAATCACTGGCTGTCTCACAAAGCCTGTTGCTTTCCTTAACTGTTACGTTAGGATACCACATTGGGTTGATCACTCTGATCCCCTTCTTTTCCAGTATTGAGCCTTAAAGGGTACCCATGTAGAAAACGAAATCAGACACTTCTCAAGAGTGTTTCAACAGAAACATAGAAAAGCCAGGGGACATAGAAAACTAGCAATATATACCAAGATGTTTCATCTCTAATGGTCTCCCTCCACTAGGATTTCGACTAGTTGAAAAGAGAGAATAGGGAGAGAGGATGGAGAGTACTGGGCTCTACAGGGAGGCACAGAGTCGAGCGTAAGGAAGTTTAGGATGGTTTTCATTAGCACAGGCCAACAGGCACCAAGAGATGGGAGAAAATGTAAGAATGAAGAGGGAAAGCATAGAGGAGCTCTCAAGAAAAACGGAGTTTGCAATGGAATGCTGATGGGAACCAAAGATTTTCAATTAAAGCAGAAACAGCACAGAGGGAAACCTGCTCAGAGCAGGGCAAAACCAAGTTGATGGTAGCAAACCCTTACATTAACAGACTTAAGAAGGAAAGTAAGGCCAGAACAGGGGATCACCGGGAAAGGCAGCTTATCAGAAAAGTCATACTCCGTTTTCTTTCTTTTATTGCCTCTCTGAATACAGTTGGCCACTTGACAGTTTTGAATATAAACATTTTAGAAATACGTTTTAGAAATGATGGCTCCTATAAACAAGCAACCACAGTGGTTATCTAGGGGGCTGCTTTTCAGTGTTTTATTCTTTCTAATTTTTAAACTAGGTAGACATTTCACCAATTCAACATTTTAAGTGATATCTTCTAAATTGAATCAGAAGGACTATTTTCCTTGGTGTGATATGTAGGTTCTAAGGCAAGGCTGCTTTTCATTTTTACAGTTATTTCCTTCCTAACACAGAGAGCACATTGATCAACAGCCATCGTTCGCTTGTAGAGCTTAGCTACCGAAGAAGAAGAAGAAAAAGTCAAGCCCCACATCTCTAATTCCCCCCCCCACTTAGGGAATTCCCTGGCGGTCCAGTGCTTAGGACTCGGTGCTTTCACGGCCAGGGCCACGCGGCGCGGCCAAAGAAACAAAACAAACAAACATCCACGTTTATCGAAAACCATATTGTGGAGTCCTGTGGATTTTCTTACATTTGAAAATCTTTTTTAATTGGATTCTAGGCATGATGGTTTTTTGAGGTTTTGGGATGCCATCTTCTTGGATGCTGAAGATGATTCTAATCTAAGTTCTAGGATAAATCCAAAAACCTTCCTGATACATTTTAAGCTTCCTTTCTGCTTATTATATAAGCTATATTCATTGAAATATATATTTCTCCTAGGCTTAATACCTCTTACTTGCTGGGTAAAAATATGAAGGAGCACAATAATGAAACTCTTTTACACTTATTATTTTGCTGTCTGCTTCGTACCGGTTTTCATTGAAATACTTGTCTATATGTGTTGTGGCTACCTATACATGCACATTTATTGCATTCTGTTGCTTGTTATGCATTTTTTACTGACATACCTTCTCTGTCTGTATGCATTGGCTAGGAATTCATTCACCTCTATCACCTCCATCGTGTCTTCTGGTTAATAGTATTCACTAAAATAGAGTGGGCAAAATTCACTTTCATAATATTGCATGGATGGTACAGAATGCCATTTGTTAGTAAATTCATTAGGCTTCGATACTTGCCACATACCCCAGTTTTCATTAATATCTATGGATTTCTTTTTCGTTAACGTAATATGCTTGTCATGATTTTTCTTTGTCTTTCTAGAACTTATTGTATCTTCCTCCATATAAATCATACGCAATAGATCAGCTTATTCATCTATTAATTATTACTGCTATTATTATTGGTGGTGGTGTTATAACCACTTTATAGGTGAGGAATCTGAAGTAATCAGATAACTTTTCCCTTTCCAAAAGCACTTAAGAAATCCACTTTCGGGTAATCATTTTGAGGTAGGATGAGAAACCGGGCTTGAAGAGGGCAAAAATGACTCTTTCAATTCACCAGTTGGACTGAGCTGTACGTCACCTCTAGGTAATAGCGTGGGAACTGCACAAGCAAAGGGAGACACTGAAGACGACAATGGTAATAGCCGTACTGTTTTCTAATGGACAAAAAAAATGCCTATATTATAAGTTCTATTTCTCCTGCTTTCTGGCAGTATCATGCTCAGAGTGGAGTCCTGGCAAGGAAGTCAGGATACTTAGGTTCTGAAACCTGGTAATGATACTAACATAATGAGAGAACTTGAACAAGTCAACCCGACCTCTCTGAGCCTCAGTTTCCTTACTCACGAAATGAGACTGAGAACATCGAAGTTCTCTAAGGGCCTCCTAGTTCTAAAATGCTTCCAGTCTAGGAAATAGCATAGAAGTCAATACGAGTGCAGGCTGAAGGGAAAGACAGGGCAGGGAGAAGGTTGCTTCCAGCCTAGAGAACAATCTCTGAACCACACCACTTGGCTCTTCTGCCCGTCTGTGCCCAAGATGGGAGCACAGGCAGTTAATAGAGAAGAGTGGAAAACTGCTCAGTCCTTACAGCCATCATTAACTGTCTGATTTTGGGTTTCTCAGGAAGTAGTGATAGTAGAGGTGTCCTGATAGCAAGAACCTTCAGATGATGCCGTTCCTCAAACGTAGTGAGAATTTCTCAACCTCCCTGAGTTTTTCATGACCCTCTTGTTCTTACAGAAAATTTCCAACATCCATCTCTACTTGGAACTCTAAATTCTCTGCAGCATTCTCCTCCTGTGGTGAGCAATGCAACTTCCCTAACACGAAGTGTCTGCAACTTCTCCAGAGTCTCTGCCCCTGCCGTCAGTTCGGCATCGGCTACTGGTACCCCTTTCCAGACACTCATGGGTAGTGCCTACCTTTACCAACATTCTAGCACGACTATGTTATCTGGAGTTACTGACCACAGCCAGATCTCCACTTCAGCTGCTTCCTATCCAGGTGTTCTTGAGTGGGACATCACAGCAAGCACTGAAAAGAATTCTTCTTCACTCGGAGACTTTACTCTGGCACTCACTGACCGCCACACAGCTGCCTCCTCCATGTTTCTGGCAGCCCAGGATGATAAAACTTCAGACGCCAAGAACATGGTCCCTCTACATCCATCGCTTTCTGCCAGCCTTGCTCAGGGAACACCATCTCAGATTCCAAATCAGGGGCAGAGCCGCCTGCCACTTCCCTGCCAGGAAGGAAGCCAGGTATATTACTATAACCAAGGCACACTGGGGTCTTTACTGTATGGAGAACTTGGCTCCTGCCCGCAATCCTACGGCTCGGCGTCATACACAGGAAGTCGGGCCTCTGGGCAACCAGAAATGGGAATGGGACTGAAGGAGATTCAGCCCACAAATATCCGACCACCAGCTTCCACCTCTGCAGTCTGCCACCCTGTGTCTGCTCAACGCATCACAGAAACAAGTTTTCAAGGTGAGTATAACAAACGCCAGAGAAAGTTGAAGAATGAGGTCGGCACTCAAAAATGGGGTCAAATCGACAGCTGGGAAGGGGTGTAGAGGCAGGTAGAATTTAGATCCTGAGCCTTTAATAACCACTACCTTCGCTCAGTGCCCTCTGTTTTTAGACTCTCTATGAGAACACCTAGGGCTTCCCTGGTGGCGCCGTGGTTAAGAATCCGCCTGCCAATGCAATGCGGGGGACACGGGTTCGAGCCCTGGTCTGCGAAGATCCCACATGCCGTGCAGCAACTAAGCGCATGTGCCACAACGACGGAGCCTGCATTCTAGAGCCCGTGAGCCTCAACTACCGAAGCCCACGTGCCTACAGCCCATGCTCCGCAACAAAGAGAAGCCACCGCGATGAGAAGCCCGCACACCGCAACCAAGAGTAGCCCCCGCTAGCCGCCAACTAGAGAAAGCCCGTGCACAGCAATGAGAGACCCAGTGCAGCCAAAAAAATAAATACGTAGAATAAATAAGTTCAAACAGTAAATAAATACATAAACATAAATTACAAAAAAAAGAACACCTAATGCAGGTGGGAAGGTGGGAGGGCCACTGTAGAGGTCATCTATGCTACATGTACAAGAACCCCGAGAGCACACCAATCGGTACCACACTTTTCACTGCTGTAGCCGATCGTTCCCCCTGTACTGCCACACTGTAGCACTCCCTTCCCTCATCTACTGCTATAGTCTCTTCGGAAGGTGTTTCAGAACTCTTGTTATGAGAGTGCCAGTTGAACTGTCCTCACTTCCTTCATTTATACCAGGATTGAAGACCTTGTGGTCCGAGATCCTGTCCAGAGAGCAAGCAGGCTAAGACTCTGTCTTTGTTGATGTATTTCATCAGCAAGGGCTCTACCCCCTCTCCTAGTTCATGGTGTGACGTGTTCTTGGCCTCTCGGGAAAGTGGGGAGAATGGAAAGGACCCTATATGAGAATGCTAGGCTTTGTAAAACATTTCAGGTTTTTAAAAATAAGACTCATTTTGTATTGGACTTATAAACAGTCCTATGAAATACAAAGCGAGCCGAGAATCAGCGACAGGAAAGGCTCACCAGTAAGAATTACAACAGTCACCGCTTACCTCGTAGCATAGGGCACTGTCCGTGATCCTTAAGAAGAGTTAGTAGAAATGCCTTGCCCAGCTTGCCCCTGAACCCCTTGAAAGGTACACGACTGCTGTGTTGGTGTTTAGGGGGAGCATCTCACTTACCAGGGACTGACTTCTCCCTTGATCCCTTTGTAGGGATGGAGACCTCCCCCCTGGTGATGAAAAATTCCCTGGGATTGCAACCTCCAAGCCAGACGTTTTGTGTGACACAAAGTCAAGAACTCCCCAAGTCCTGCAGTAGCAGAAACAGCCACATACTTGAGAGTAACCCACCATCTGAACTTGGGGACATTTCAGTGACAGCTCCAGTCCAGAGTGCCAGGCGTCTCCTGGCCCTGCCTCCAGCTCCAAGCCAGGGACAAATAGAGAGTAAGCACGTGGATGATATCAAAACCAAGCTTTCAAAGCCTCTGGATGCCTACCAGATCCCAACAGAGAACCAAGATCCTCCACTACTCCCTTTAGGAATCCCTGATATTCACCAGCCGCTGGCCTGCACCGATCCCCTCAGCCAAGAGGAGCAGCCTGGTTCTGAAAATGCTGATCTGGGAGAGAACAGCCGGAGTCGTCAGGACCTAGGGACACTTGAAAATGGGATTGAACCTAGCAGTGGTCTTGCAGACATTACTACACTGGCGGAGGATATTCACCTTCCCCAGCTCTTTAATCCTTTGAAAGATCTTGATCAATCCCAAGGTCCCAACGTGATCAAAGCTAAAGACACCAGAGCCATTAAGGTGAATCAGGTGCAGGAAAAGCCAAGTGTCATAAAGGTTCCCTCTGATCAACCCAGGAAGAACAAACAGAAAGCCTCTGAGCCTATCAGTGGCGCTCCCAAGGCCAAAATCCAGCCAAAGAATCCAGAGTGCCTGTTAGGGGGAGAAGTGGTTATATGCCACGCTGCAGTCAGTGACAGGGCTCCTGTGAACACGGCCAAGCACTCTCAAGGCAAACCTCAGAAAGCTGCATCCAGAAAGATCAGCAAAACTAAGAGCCACGGGCAGGAAAAGACCAAAAGGACCAGAGGGAGAAACAAGGCTGAGGAGAACAAGCAGTCAGGGAACAAAGTCAAGGCAGAAGAGAAGCCAGCAATCCCCCACACGAAGCGAAAGGAACACCAAACTGAGCTTCTCCAACAGAGCTTTCAAAAGCCTCGAACCTCCCTTGGCGTGCGCATGCTGGAGTCTGTGAAGGTTCTTCATGCGCTGGGGAAGAAGAATGAGACGAAAACTGGGCGCTCTTCCTGTCGGCTCTTGGGAAAGTCAAGCAACCCCAAAGACCCCCAGCCACCCCCAGCTATCCAGCCATGGCGGCATACCCCACGTGAGGGGAAGGGTCCTGAGAAAACGCAAGTCCAAGCCCAGAAACCAGACAGCAGTGCTGAAACAGAGTGTCCGTCTCCAGCCCAGTATGAGCGGCCTCCTCCTGGGAAGGTCAAGTTGATACCTCTGCCTTTTTCTGCCTGGGACAAGCCTCAAGCTCGACCCGCTCCTCGGAGGCCACAGTCTCTGGCCTCACATCGGCCTGCTGGGGCTTACCGTGCCCAGCCTGGTTCTACTGACTCAGCTCAACCTGCTGCAGCCAATTCATCCCAGCCAGCTCCTGCCTCTTTGCCAGGCCCCGCCAAACCAGCTCAGCCAACTGTGACCAACCCAACCCAACCGGCTTGGCCCAACCATACCCAGCCTCGTGTCCCTCAGTCTGCTGCTCCTAGGCCTGCACCCTCCAAAACTTCATCTGGCGCTCCTCTCCAGCGGGAGCCTGTTCCCCCTGCTGTGAATAAGCGCCAGTCCCCACCCAAGCTCCAAACCCACTTTCTACTCCAAGACTTCAGCAAGCAACGAGTTCCATGGAGGGAACCCAACGTGCCTGAGCCAGTCATGTCAAAGCCCATCGAACAAGAGCAGAGGCCAGAGCGAGAGGCCATGAAGAGGCGGGCTCAACAACAACGGGAGAATGCTGCCAGATACACCTCTTCGGGCAAGCTGCAATTTTTCACCGAGAGGGAAAACGAAATGGAAATTGCCGACTACTACGGATACGTCAAGTGAGAGCTGCTAGGATTCTTGGTGCCACCTTGGCTACCAGCTGTTCTTCCATACACAGGTAAGACAGGTATAGAACTGAATAAGTAAATGGAATACAATTAATAGACGAGTAACAAACCTTTCGAATTTTCAGATGCTGCTAACTGGGGCGTGAGAAAGGAAGGACTGAAAGTTGGATGGGAGAATGAAGGAAAGGGGTAAAAACTGAGCAAAGAGGAAGGAACTTGGCCCAGGGCTAGGAAGGCCAAAAGAGACGTATGGATTTAGGAAAGGAAGCAGGAGCGAGGATGAAATGGCAGAAGTAAAAAGCAGGGTCAGAGGTCTGGGTTGAAAGAACACAATTGGAGTAGAGTTGAAGGTGACAGAAGATGAGTCTAGGTTTACTAGGAGAAATAGAAAAAGTCTCTCGGGGACGCTGGCCTTAAGTCTCACAACCACCAGATAGGTATTTCAGAAAACAAGAGGTTCAGGACACATCTCTGAAAGGTCTGAGTTGCCTTATTCAGGTGTGACTGTAGTGGGGGAATAGGGAAATCTACCAGAGAAGTGGCTAGGGCTCAGAGTTATCCTAGGGGCAGCTGACGACAGGGGCAGAGCCAAGGGAACTGCTGGATCAGGAGGCCCACGAACAAAGCAGGGGCATAGCCGCCTGTCACTTCCCTGCCAGGAAGGAAGCCAGGTATATTACTGTAACCAAGGCACACTGGGGTCTTTACTGTATGGAGAACTTGGCTCCTGCCCGCAATCCTACGGCTCGGCGTCACACACAGGAAGTAGGGCCTCTGGGCAACCAGAAATGGGAATGGGACTGAAGGAGATTCAGCCCACAAATATCCGACCACCAGCTTCCACCTCTGCAGTCTGCCACCCTGTGTCTGCTCAACGCATCACAGAAACAAGTTTTCAAGGTGAGTATACAGACGGCAGAGAAAAGTTGAACAATGAGGTCAGCATTCAAAAATGGGGTCAAATCGACAGCTGGGAAGGGGTGTAGAGACAGGTAGAATTTAGATCCTGAGCCTTTAATAACCACTACCTTCTCTCAGTGCTCTCTGTTTTTAGACTCTATATGAGAACACCTAGGGCTTCCCTGGTGGCGCCTGCCAATGCAGGGGACACGGGTTCGAGCCCTGGTCTGCGAAGATCCCACATGCCGTGCAGCAACTAAGCGCATGTGCCACGACGACGGAGCCTGCATTCTAGAGCCCGTGAGCCTCAACTACCGAAGCCCACGTGCCTACAGCCCATGCTCCGCAACAAGAGAAGCCACCGCGATGAGATGCCCGCACACCGCAACCGAGAGTAGCCCCCGCTAGCCGCCAACTAGAGAAAGCCCGTGCACAGCAATGAGAGACCCAGTGCAGCCAAAAAAATAAATACGTAGAATAAATAAGTTCAAACAGTAAATAAATACATAAACATAAATTACAAAAAAAAACAACACCTAATGCAGGTGGGAAGGTGGGAGGGCCACTGTAGAGGTCATCTATGCTACATGTACAAGAACCCCGAGAGCACACCAATCGGTACCACACTTTTCACTGCTGTAGCCGATCATTCCCCCTGTACTGCCACACTGTAGCACTCCCTTCCCTCATCTACTGCTATAGTCTCTTTGGAAGGTGTTTCCGAACTCTTGTTATCAGAGTGCCAGTTGAACTGTCCTCACTTCCTTCATTTATACCAGGATTGAAGACCTTGTGGTCCGAGATCCTGTCCAGAGAGCAAGCAGGCTAAGGCTCTGTCTTTGTTGATGTATTTCATCAGAAAGGGCTCTACCCCCTCTCCTAGTTCATGGTGTGAAGTGTTCTTGGCCTCTCGGGAAAGTGGGGAGAATGGAAAGGACCCTATATGAGAATGCTAGGCTCTGTAAAACATTTCAGGTTTTTAAAAATAAGACTCATTTTGTATTGGACTGACAACAGTCCTATGAAATACAAAGAAGGCCGAGAATCAGTGACAGGAAAGGATCACCAGTAAGAACTACAGCAGTCACCGCTTACCTCGTAGCATAGGGCACTGTCCGTGATCCTTAAGAAGAGTTAGTAGAAATGCCTTGCCCATCTTGCCCCTGAACCCCTTGAAAGGTACACGACTGCTGTGTTGGTGTTTAGGGGGAGCATCTCACTTACCAGGGACTGACTTCTCCCTTGATTCCTCTGTAGTGATGGAGACTTCCCCGCTGATGAAAAATTCCCTGGGATTGCAACCTCCAAGCCAGACAGCTTTCCTATGGAATGACAGAGAACTTGTCAAGGTGAAACACCAGTCTGCGGGAGAAAGGGAGGAAGAGAATGATGGAAATCGTTTCTGGGAAACTATTTTTACATTATGTGTTGTTTGTTCCCGGTAAATAAACTGAAATCTTCTTAACAGTACAACAAAATCTAAACCACTAAAGCCAACAATACAGGAGTATAACGTTCGACAAAAATTTCTTTGGCTGCGCAGCATGTGGGATCTTAGCTCCCCAACCAGGGATTGAACCCACGCCTGCTGCGTTGGAAGCGCAGAGTCTTCACCACGGGACCACCGGGGAAGTCCCAGGACTATCACTTTTAAAGGAGAAGGTACAAACCCCTCGGTTCTATGAACTGGAGATTTTTAGTAAGAAGTCAATATATTTGTTGTTAGGCACATTTTATGTTAGGCTGTCTCCCTGCACAGGATGCAGGCGCCTTGAGAATGGAAGTCATATCCCTCTATAGTACGTCCCTCTTCTTTCTGCTTTGCAGTTTGCTGCTCCACTTGTTCAACCCCACCTAGTAATAACCTATACTTCCCTTGTTCCTGTTTTCCCATCTGGAAAACAGACAAAAGGCAACCAAACAACGCAAAGGTCTCAACAAATAAGGGATATCCAAAACCAGAGATGGCCAGAACTTCTGTACCCCTGATGAAATAGTCCTCATACAAAACCTGATAATCAAATTCCTTAATGCTAGGAATCACAGTGAAAAATAGTATCTGAACTGACTTCTGTCAGATGAGTGAGAACTAAGGTTAATTCAGTGTATCTGAAGCATAGAAAGTGAGGGCAAAAGTGGCACAAGATGGGGCTAGAGAAGCAGAGAGGATTCTAGACCACGCAGAGTCTTAAAGGCCAACAGTGTGTTTTCTATTCTCAAAACAATGCTTGTGAGCGATGTTTATGAGCAACGTTCCAACTTGCTTTGAAGGTTTCTTGTGTGAAGAGTGGATTGGAAGGAAACAAGATATATGGACACCAGTTAGGACCTAATCGCAACAGACAGGCAAGTTCAGTATTAGGAAGTTGAGGAAGAGCTGGCTGACAGATTCCAAAGAAATTCAGGAGATGAACTGAAGCGGGCTTAATGGGGTAGGAGATGGAGGAAAGGAAGGTCTTAGGGAATTCAAGGGTTTACTGCACACATGAGCAAAGTCTCAAAATTAATCATTTGAACGTACAGAGGCGGATCTCCCAAATGACACCGGTTAGGAAGCAACGGTACGCCCTTTAGAATTCCTAGAGACAACACAAATCAACTGTTTCGATGGAAAATTCGGCGGGACTCTTGATTTCCATGGGAATACAGAGAAAAGAGACACTGATCTGGCTTGCAGGTATATTTAGGAAGTTGTTAGCCGGACATCACCTACTAGTATCATGTAAGTAGGCCGTCCGAAGTAGGAAGCTTAGGGGAAAAACCTGGAGGAAAACTTAAAAGCTTAAGCCACACCTCTACACTACACCACCTTTCACAATTTCTTCTCAGATAAGCATCATCCCCATCAGTGAAGAAACTCGTTCGTACCTCATAATAGGAAAAACAGGCCTAAAGATTCAATGTGTGTCTTGGGAGGTCCCATCTATGCGATATCTTCCTGGGACCAGAAAAGGCCCCAGGAAGATCCATCTCTGCACCCCTGAAAGCTTACCACCAAGGAAAATGACTAGGTCCATAGATTTCCTCCCTCAAACCAGCTTACCTCACACATAGATCATTAGCAACTCCGCCCTTACTCACATTATCACAGTCACAAGAGTGGTTAGGGAGAAAAGCACTAACCAGGGGAACTAAAACAGAGGCAATCCAGGCCAAGCTGGGCTGGTGGCAGATATCTTGCTCCTTACGCTCGGGTGCATAATGCGACTCACCACAGTGCCTTTTTCACAGACCCTTTTGAACGTTTCTCCACAGAATCCAACAGCTCAAGTTAGTTCATGACGCTTCAAGGTCAACAATCGTCAAGAGAAAAACATGCAATATGTCTTACAATGTTGGATTCCTTACAAACAGGACAAGGAGATAACCATGTAGACAAAACCAGAGCATTTGAAAACATCTGTATTCTACAAACACACCAGTGAATGCTATAAATAAGGTACTATGACATAAAACAAAATGAAAACTAGATGTGAGACTCTTCTCTTCAGTGTACAGACTTCATGGCAGTTGCTGCACACTATCTAGCTACTTAGATCTTTAACTCTCTGTTCTGTTAATACCAAATGAGGCCCAAGTGTGTCAACCTGTTTCCCACAGAAACCAAAAAGTCTACATGCATCTCTTTTCTCCTGTGCCCTTTCACCTTACCTGCTCCCAATTCTCCACCAACGTCCTCCTCTTTCTCTAATTATTCTCCTCTTCATTTTGCTTGGCCTTGCCCCCAAGCATGCAAGACAGAGAGTCCTAGAGGTCCAAGATTCTAGAGTGGCTGTTTGCAAGGCGGAGGAGATTACAGTAACTGCCACACTGTATATACTTCTGTGCAAAGAAAAAGGGACAGTGTTCAGAATGTCTCTCACATATAACAAGAGCTGGAGATGGCAGGATACCTGTGTGGCCCAAGGAACTAGAGCTAGCAAATTATGGGCCAAACAATTGCAACCAAAGGCTGGAAGAGGAAAGGTCTGCAACCAGCTCTGTCTCCTAGCTCTCTGGTATTTGCTGCCAACGGGCAGAGTCTATTTCGTGAAGCATCAAGCACTGAAAAGAAGACTCCTGCTGCTGGAAGTTGACAGGAAGTAACGTCCAATGCAAGATCAAGGCTTGTCCTCGAAGCAATGCCCATAATGGAAGAAAAAAAAAAAAGAGAAAGCGGAAGAGAAATGTTAAGTCGCAAGTCCAACCTGGCCCCCAGCCTAGCCCAGCCCAAGGAAGGTAGGAGTCAAGGAGAAGAAACTAAAAGAGAAGAGCCTTGGACCACAACATTCTCCACAAGGTACACTCAAGAAACTTCACCTTACTTTTGAACCAAGTTACAAAGAGAGCTTCTTAATCCCTACTTTGGCTCCTTAAAAGCTGCTATCAGTTCACTCATTAGACACATCTGATTTCAGAACAACTGTAATAGTTCAAACTAGATGGCTCTTTCCTTCCTAAGGATTATTAATTAAAGAAGATCTATATAGCTCTAAGTATATGATACATAAAATAGAATACTCTGTAGAATATAAGTAACTCTTAGTTCAGTGTATTAATGAACGTCTGTAAGAAATGTGGCAATGATTTCCCTAATGGAAGAGCCTGGGGGAGGTAAATCTGTCTTCTAGGATTTCCTCCTCCCCAAAGCTCAGAAACTCAGGTGTTGTTTTAGCTCTCCTACACTCTCTTCACCCAAGCCCGCCTTCCTGTTGGGGATCGGACCTCCCTATTGGCTCTCTCATACCTTTCAACTGCCTGCTTTGTGACATCACTCTCCTCCCAAACCTACTACCACTTGGTAGAGCCTTGGGGTTTCCGTGGAGCTGTTTGGACCAGTAACCAGTGACCTCTGTACTGGACACGTGCGCCGTTCAGCTGCAGCCACTCAGACATCCTCTAGTGTTGTCTCCTCATCCCTTGTACCTGCAGTGGATGCTTCCTCTTCTCTGACCATGTCAGGTAAGAAAAGAAACTTTGGAAAGTTTTGCGTTCGATTTCTTTTGCCCCTAAATTGAGTAGGAGATTCAAAATAGCATGGAATAATGAGGGAAAGTATTGAACTACAAGTCTGGAGACCTAATTTCACTTTTGACTTTGACGTTTACTATCTGTGTGACTTTGGACAAATCACTGGCTGTCTCACAAAGCCTGTTGCTTTCCTTAACTGTTACGTTAGGATACCACATTGGGTTGATCACTCTGATCCCCTTCTTTTCCAGTATTGAGCCTTAAAGGGTACCCATGTAGAAAACGAAATCAGACACTTCTCAAGAGTGTTTCAACAGAAACATAGAAAAGCCAGGGGACATAGAAAACTAGCAATATATACCAAGATGTTTCATCTCTAATGGTCTCCCTCCACTAGGATTTCGACTAGTTGAAAAGAGAGAATAGGGAGAGAGGATGGAGAGTACTGGGCTCTACAGGGAGGCACAGAGTCGAGCGTAAGGAAGTTTAGGATGGTTTTCATTAGCACAGGCCAACAGGCACCAAGAGATGGGAGAAAATGTAAGAATGAAGAGGGAAAGCATAGAGGAGCTCTCAAGAAAAACGGAGTTTGCAATGGAATGCTGATGGGAACCAAAGATTTTCAATTAAAGCAGAAACAGCACAGAGGGAAACCTGCTCAGAGCAGGGCAAAACCAAGTTGATGGTAGCAAACCCTTACATTAACAGACTTAAGAAGGAAAGTAAGGCCAGAACAGGGGATCACCGGGAAAGGCAGCTTATCAGAAAAGTCATACTCCGTTTTCTTTCTTTTATTGCCTCTCTGAATACAGTTGGCCACTTGACAGTTTTGAATATAAACATTTTAGAAATACGTTTTAGAAATGATGGCTCCTATAAACAAGCAACCACAGTGGTTATCTAGGGGGCTGCTTTTCAGTGTTTTATTCTTTCTAATTTTTAAACTAGGTAGACATTTCACCAATTCAACATTTTAAGTGATATCTTCTAAATTGAATCAGAAGGACTATTTTCCTTGGTGTGATATGTAGGTTCTAAGGCAAGGCTGCTTTTCATTTTTACAGTTATTTCCTTCCTAACACAGAGAGCACATTGATCAACAGCCATCGTTCGCTTGTAGAGCTTAGCTACCGAAGAAGAAGAAGAAAAAGTCAAGCCCCACATCTCTAATTCCCCCCCCCACTTAGGGAATTCCCTGGCGGTCCAGTGCTTAGGACTCGGTGCTTTCACGGCCAGGGCCACGCGGCGCGGCCAAAGAAACAAAACAAACAAACATCCACGTTTATCGAAAACCATATTGTGGAGTCCTGTGGATTTTCTTACATTTGAAAATCTTTTTTAATTGGATTCTAGGCATGATGGTTTTTTGAGGTTTTGGGATGCCATCTTCTTGGATGCTGAAGATGATTCTAATCTAAGTTCTAGGATAAATCCAAAAACCTTCCTGATACATTTTAAGCTTCCTTTCTGCTTATTATATAAGCTATATTCATTGAAATATATATTTCTCCTAGGCTTAATACCTCTTACTTGCTGGGTAAAAATATGAAGGAGCACAATAATGAAACTCTTTTACACTTATTATTTTGCTGTCTGCTTCGTACCGGTTTTCATTGAAATACTTGTCTATATGTGTTGTGGCTACCTATACATGCACATTTATTGCATTCTGTTGCTTGTTATGCATTTTTTACTGACATACCTTCTCTGTCTGTATGCATTGGCTAGGAATTCATTCACCTCTATCACCTCCATCGTGTCTTCTGGTTAATAGTATTCACTAAAATAGAGTGGGCAAAATTCACTTTCATAATATTGCATGGATGGTACAGAATGCCATTTGTTAGTAAATTCATTAGGCTTCGATACTTGCCACATACCCCAGTTTTCATTAATATCTATGGATTTCTTTTTCGTTAACGTAATATGCTTGTCATGATTTTTCTTTGTCTTTCTAGAACTTATTGTATCTTCCTCCATATAAATCATACGCAATAGATCAGCTTATTCATCTATTAATTATTACTGCTATTATTATTGGTGGTGGTGTTATAACCACTTTATAGGTGAGGAATCTGAAGTAATCAGATAACTTTTCCCTTTCCAAAAGCACTTAAGAAATCCACTTTCGGGTAATCATTTTGAGGTAGGATGAGAAACCGGGCTTGAAGAGGGCAAAAATGACTCTTTCAATTCACCAGTTGGACTGAGCTGTACGTCACCTCTAGGTAATAGCGTGGGAACTGCACAAGCAAAGGGAGACACTGAAGACGACAATGGTAATAGCCGTACTGTTTTCTAATGGACAAAAAAAATGCCTATATTATAAGTTCTATTTCTCCTGCTTTCTGGCAGTATCATGCTCAGAGTGGAGTCCTGGCAAGGAAGTCAGGATACTTAGGTTCTGAAACCTGGTAATGATACTAACATAATGAGAGAACTTGAACAAGTCAACCCGACCTCTCTGAGCCTCAGTTTCCTTACTCACGAAATGAGACTGAGAACATCGAAGTTCTCTAAGGGCCTCCTAGTTCTAAAATGCTTCCAGTCTAGGAAATAGCATAGAAGTCAATACGAGTGCAGGCTGAAGGGAAAGACAGGGCAGGGAGAAGGTTGCTTCCAGCCTAGAGAACAATCTCTGAACCACACCACTTGGCTCTTCTGCCCGTCTGTGCCCAAGATGGGAGCACAGGCAGTTAATAGAGAAGAGTGGAAAACTGCTCAGTCCTTACAGCCATCATTAACTGTCTGATTTTGGGTTTCTCAGGAAGTAGTGATAGTAGAGGTGTCCTGATAGCAAGAACCTTCAGATGATGCCGTTCCTCAAACGTAGTGAGAATTTCTCAACCTCCCTGAGTTTTTCATGACCCTCTTGTTCTTACAGAAAATTTCCAACATCCATCTCTACTTGGAACTCTAAATTCTCTGCAGCATTCTCCTCCTGTGGTGAGCAATGCAACTTCCCTAACACGAAGTGTCTGCAACTTCTCCAGAGTCTCTGCCCCTGCCGTCAGTTCGGCATCGGCTACTGGTACCCCTTTCCAGACACTCATGGGTAGTGCCTACCTTTACCAACATTCTAGCACGACTATGTTATCTGGAGTTACTGACCACAGCCAGATCTCCACTTCAGCTGCTTCCTATCCAGGTGTTCTTGAGTGGGACATCACAGCAAGCACTGAAAAGAATTCTTCTTCACTCGGAGACTTTACTCTGGCACTCACTGACCGCCACACAGCTGCCTCCTCCATGTTTCTGGCAGCCCAGGATGATAAAACTTCAGACGCCAAGAACATGGTCCCTCTACATCCATCGCTTTCTGCCAGCCTTGCTCAGGGAACACCATCTCAGATTCCAAATCAGGGGCAGAGCCGCCTGCCACTTCCCTGCCAGGAAGGAAGCCAGGTATATTACTATAACCAAGGCACACTGGGGTCTTTACTGTATGGAGAACTTGGCTCCTGCCCGCAATCCTACGGCTCGGCGTCATACACAGGAAGTCGGGCCTCTGGGCAACCAGAAATGGGAATGGGACTGAAGGAGATTCAGCCCACAAATATCCGACCACCAGCTTCCACCTCTGCAGTCTGCCACCCTGTGTCTGCTCAACGCATCACAGAAACAAGTTTTCAAGGTGAGTATAACAAACGCCAGAGAAAGTTGAAGAATGAGGTCGGCACTCAAAAATGGGGTCAAATCGACAGCTGGGAAGGGGTGTAGAGGCAGGTAGAATTTAGATCCTGAGCCTTTAATAACCACTACCTTCGCTCAGTGCCCTCTGTTTTTAGACTCTCTATGAGAACACCTAGGGCTTCCCTGGTGGCGCCGTGGTTAAGAATCCGCCTGCCAATGCAATGCGGGGGACACGGGTTCGAGCCCTGGTCTGCGAAGATCCCACATGCCGTGCAGCAACTAAGCGCATGTGCCACAACGACGGAGCCTGCATTCTAGAGCCCGTGAGCCTCAACTACCGAAGCCCACGTGCCTACAGCCCATGCTCCGCAACAAAGAGAAGCCACCGCGATGAGAAGCCCGCACACCGCAACCAAGAGTAGCCCCCGCTAGCCGCCAACTAGAGAAAGCCCGTGCACAGCAATGAGAGACCCAGTGCAGCCAAAAAAATAAATACGTAGAATAAATAAGTTCAAACAGTAAATAAATACATAAACATAAATTACAAAAAAAAGAACACCTAATGCAGGTGGGAAGGTGGGAGGGCCACTGTAGAGGTCATCTATGCTACATGTACAAGAACCCCGAGAGCACACCAATCGGTACCACACTTTTCACTGCTGTAGCCGATCGTTCCCCCTGTACTGCCACACTGTAGCACTCCCTTCCCTCATCTACTGCTATAGTCTCTTCGGAAGGTGTTTCAGAACTCTTGTTATGAGAGTGCCAGTTGAACTGTCCTCACTTCCTTCATTTATACCAGGATTGAAGACCTTGTGGTCCGAGATCCTGTCCAGAGAGCAAGCAGGCTAAGACTCTGTCTTTGTTGATGTATTTCATCAGCAAGGGCTCTACCCCCTCTCCTAGTTCATGGTGTGACGTGTTCTTGGCCTCTCGGGAAAGTGGGGAGAATGGAAAGGACCCTATATGAGAATGCTAGGCTTTGTAAAACATTTCAGGTTTTTAAAAATAAGACTCATTTTGTATTGGACTTATAAACAGTCCTATGAAATACAAAGCGAGCCGAGAATCAGCGACAGGAAAGGCTCACCAGTAAGAATTACAACAGTCACCGCTTACCTCGTAGCATAGGGCACTGTCCGTGATCCTTAAGAAGAGTTAGTAGAAATGCCTTGCCCAGCTTGCCCCTGAACCCCTTGAAAGGTACACGACTGCTGTGTTGGTGTTTAGGGGGAGCATCTCACTTACCAGGGACTGACTTCTCCCTTGATCCCTTTGTAGGGATGGAGACCTCCCCCCTGGTGATGAAAAATTCCCTGGGATTGCAACCTCCAAGCCAGACGTTTTGTGTGACACAAAGTCAAGAACTCCCCAAGTCCTGCAGTAGCAGAAACAGCCACATACTTGAGAGTAACCCACCATCTGAACTTGGGGACATTTCAGTGACAGCTCCAGTCCAGAGTGCCAGGCGTCTCCTGGCCCTGCCTCCAGCTCCAAGCCAGGGACAAATAGAGAGTAAGCACGTGGATGATATCAAAACCAAGCTTTCAAAGCCTCTGGATGCCTACCAGATCCCAACAGAGAACCAAGATCCTCCACTACTCCCTTTAGGAATCCCTGATATTCACCAGCCGCTGGCCTGCACCGATCCCCTCAGCCAAGAGGAGCAGCCTGGTTCTGAAAATGCTGATCTGGGAGAGAACAGCCGGAGTCGTCAGGACCTAGGGACACTTGAAAATGGGATTGAACCTAGCAGTGGTCTTGCAGACATTACTACACTGGCGGAGGATATTCACCTTCCCCAGCTCTTTAATCCTTTGAAAGATCTTGATCAATCCCAAGGTCCCAACGTGATCAAAGCTAAAGACACCAGAGCCATTAAGGTGAATCAGGTGCAGGAAAAGCCAAGTGTCATAAAGGTTCCCTCTGATCAACCCAGGAAGAACAAACAGAAAGCCTCTGAGCCTATCAGTGGCGCTCCCAAGGCCAAAATCCAGCCAAAGAATCCAGAGTGCCTGTTAGGGGGAGAAGTGGTTATATGCCACGCTGCAGTCAGTGACAGGGCTCCTGTGAACACGGCCAAGCACTCTCAAGGCAAACCTCAGAAAGCTGCATCCAGAAAGATCAGCAAAACTAAGAGCCACGGGCAGGAAAAGACCAAAAGGACCAGAGGGAGAAACAAGGCTGAGGAGAACAAGCAGTCAGGGAACAAAGTCAAGGCAGAAGAGAAGCCAGCAATCCCCCACACGAAGCGAAAGGAACACCAAACTGAGCTTCTCCAACAGAGCTTTCAAAAGCCTCGAACCTCCCTTGGCGTGCGCATGCTGGAGTCTGTGAAGGTTCTTCATGCGCTGGGGAAGAAGAATGAGACGAAAACTGGGCGCTCTTCCTGTCGGCTCTTGGGAAAGTCAAGCAACCCCAAAGACCCCCAGCCACCCCCAGCTATCCAGCCATGGCGGCATACCCCACGTGAGGGGAAGGGTCCTGAGAAAACGCAAGTCCAAGCCCAGAAACCAGACAGCAGTGCTGAAACAGAGTGTCCGTCTCCAGCCCAGTATGAGCGGCCTCCTCCTGGGAAGGTCAAGTTGATACCTCTGCCTTTTTCTGCCTGGGACAAGCCTCAAGCTCGACCCGCTCCTCGGAGGCCACAGTCTCTGGCCTCACATCGGCCTGCTGGGGCTTACCGTGCCCAGCCTGGTTCTACTGACTCAGCTCAACCTGCTGCAGCCAATTCATCCCAGCCAGCTCCTGCCTCTTTGCCAGGCCCCGCCAAACCAGCTCAGCCAACTGTGACCAACCCAACCCAACCGGCTTGGCCCAACCATACCCAGCCTCGTGTCCCTCAGTCTGCTGCTCCTAGGCCTGCACCCTCCAAAACTTCATCTGGCGCTCCTCTCCAGCGGGAGCCTGTTCCCCCTGCTGTGAATAAGCGCCAGTCCCCACCCAAGCTCCAAACCCACTTTCTACTCCAAGACTTCAGCAAGCAACGAGTTCCATGGAGGGAACCCAACGTGCCTGAGCCAGTCATGTCAAAGCCCATCGAACAAGAGCAGAGGCCAGAGCGAGAGGCCATGAAGAGGCGGGCTCAACAACAACGGGAGAATGCTGCCAGATACACCTCTTCGGGCAAGCTGCAATTTTTCACCGAGAGGGAAAACGAAATGGAAATTGCCGACTACTACGGATACGTCAAGTGAGAGCTGCTAGGATTCTTGGTGCCACCTTGGCTACCAGCTGTTCTTCCATACACAGGTAAGACAGGTATAGAACTGAATAAGTAAATGGAATACAATTAATAGACGAGTAACAAACCTTTCGAATTTTCAGATGCTGCTAACTGGGGCGTGAGAAAGGAAGGACTGAAAGTTGGATGGGAGAATGAAGGAAAGGGGTAAAAACTGAGCAAAGAGGAAGGAACTTGGCCCAGGGCTAGGAAGGCCAAAAGAGACGTATGGATTTAGGAAAGGAAGCAGGAGCGAGGATGAAATGGCAGAAGTAAAAAGCAGGGTCAGAGGTCTGGGTTGAAAGAACACAATTGGAGTAGAGTTGAAGGTGACAGAAGATGAGTCTAGGTTTACTAGGAGAAATAGAAAAAGTCTCTCGGGGACGCTGGCCTTAAGTCTCACAACCACCAGATAGGTATTTCAGAAAACAAGAGGTTCAGGACACATCTCTGAAAGGTCTGAGTTGCCTTATTCAGGTGTGACTGTAGTGGGGGAATAGGGAAATCTACCAGAGAAGTGGCTAGGGCTCAGAGTTATCCTAGGGGCAGCTGACGACAGGGGCAGAGCCAAGGGAACTGCTGGATCAGGAGGCCCACGAACAAAGCAGGGGCATAGCCGCCTGTCACTTCCCTGCCAGGAAGGAAGCCAGGTATATTACTGTAACCAAGGCACACTGGGGTCTTTACTGTATGGAGAACTTGGCTCCTGCCCGCAATCCTACGGCTCGGCGTCACACACAGGAAGTAGGGCCTCTGGGCAACCAGAAATGGGAATGGGACTGAAGGAGATTCAGCCCACAAATATCCGACCACCAGCTTCCACCTCTGCAGTCTGCCACCCTGTGTCTGCTCAACGCATCACAGAAACAAGTTTTCAAGGTGAGTATACAGACGGCAGAGAAAAGTTGAACAATGAGGTCAGCATTCAAAAATGGGGTCAAATCGACAGCTGGGAAGGGGTGTAGAGACAGGTAGAATTTAGATCCTGAGCCTTTAATAACCACTACCTTCTCTCAGTGCTCTCTGTTTTTAGACTCTATATGAGAACACCTAGGGCTTCCCTGGTGGCGCCTGCCAATGCAGGGGACACGGGTTCGAGCCCTGGTCTGCGAAGATCCCACATGCCGTGCAGCAACTAAGCGCATGTGCCACGACGACGGAGCCTGCATTCTAGAGCCCGTGAGCCTCAACTACCGAAGCCCACGTGCCTACAGCCCATGCTCCGCAACAAGAGAAGCCACCGCGATGAGATGCCCGCACACCGCAACCGAGAGTAGCCCCCGCTAGCCGCCAACTAGAGAAAGCCCGTGCACAGCAATGAGAGACCCAGTGCAGCCAAAAAAATAAATACGTAGAATAAATAAGTTCAAACAGTAAATAAATACATAAACATAAATTACAAAAAAAAACAACACCTAATGCAGGTGGGAAGGTGGGAGGGCCACTGTAGAGGTCATCTATGCTACATGTACAAGAACCCCGAGAGCACACCAATCGGTACCACACTTTTCACTGCTGTAGCCGATCATTCCCCCTGTACTGCCACACTGTAGCACTCCCTTCCCTCATCTACTGCTATAGTCTCTTTGGAAGGTGTTTCCGAACTCTTGTTATCAGAGTGCCAGTTGAACTGTCCTCACTTCCTTCATTTATACCAGGATTGAAGACCTTGTGGTCCGAGATCCTGTCCAGAGAGCAAGCAGGCTAAGGCTCTGTCTTTGTTGATGTATTTCATCAGAAAGGGCTCTACCCCCTCTCCTAGTTCATGGTGTGAAGTGTTCTTGGCCTCTCGGGAAAGTGGGGAGAATGGAAAGGACCCTATATGAGAATGCTAGGCTCTGTAAAACATTTCAGGTTTTTAAAAATAAGACTCATTTTGTATTGGACTGACAACAGTCCTATGAAATACAAAGAAGGCCGAGAATCAGTGACAGGAAAGGATCACCAGTAAGAACTACAGCAGTCACCGCTTACCTCGTAGCATAGGGCACTGTCCGTGATCCTTAAGAAGAGTTAGTAGAAATGCCTTGCCCATCTTGCCCCTGAACCCCTTGAAAGGTACACGACTGCTGTGTTGGTGTTTAGGGGGAGCATCTCACTTACCAGGGACTGACTTCTCCCTTGATTCCTCTGTAGTGATGGAGACTTCCCCGCTGATGAAAAATTCCCTGGGATTGCAACCTCCAAGCCAGACAGCTTTCCTATGGAATGACAGAGAACTTGTCAAGGTGAAACACCAGTCTGCGGGAGAAAGGGAGGAAGAGAATGATGGAAATCGTTTCTGGGAAACTATTTTTACATTATGTGTTGTTTGTTCCCGGTAAATAAACTGAAATCTTCTTAACAGTACAACAAAATCTAAACCACTAAAGCCAACAATACAGGAGTATAACGTTCGACAAAAATTTCTTTGGCTGCGCAGCATGTGGGATCTTAGCTCCCCAACCAGGGATTGAACCCACGCCTGCTGCGTTGGAAGCGCAGAGTCTTCACCACGGGACCACCGGGGAAGTCCCAGGACTATCACTTTTAAAGGAGAAGGTACAAACCCCTCGGTTCTATGAACTGGAGATTTTTAGTAAGAAGTCAATATATTTGTTGTTAGGCACATTTTATGTTAGGCTGTCTCCCTGCACAGGATGCAGGCGCCTTGAGAATGGAAGTCATATCCCTCTATAGTACGTCCCTCTTCTTTCTGCTTTGCAGTTTGCTGCTCCACTTGTTCAACCCCACCTAGTAATAACCTATACTTCCCTTGTTCCTGTTTTCCCATCTGGAAAACAGACAAAAGGCAACCAAACAACGCAAAGGTCTCAACAAATAAGGGATATCCAAAACCAGAGATGGCCAGAACTTCTGTACCCCTGATGAAATAGTCCTCATACAAAACCTGATAATCAAATTCCTTAATGCTAGGAATCACAGTGAAAAATAGTATCTGAACTGACTTCTGTCAGATGAGTGAGAACTAAGGTTAATTCAGTGTATCTGAAGCATAGAAAGTGAGGGCAAAAGTGGCACAAGATGGGGCTAGAGAAGCAGAGAGGATTCTAGACCACGCAGAGTCTTAAAGGCCAACAGTGTGTTTTCTATTCTCAAAACAATGCTTGTGAGCGATGTTTATGAGCAACGTTCCAACTTGCTTTGAAGGTTTCTTGTGTGAAGAGTGGATTGGAAGGAAACAAGATATATGGACACCAGTTAGGACCTAATCGCAACAGACAGGCAAGTTCAGTATTAGGAAGTTGAGGAAGAGCTGGCTGACAGATTCCAAAGAAATTCAGGAGATGAACTGAAGCGGGCTTAATGGGGTAGGAGATGGAGGAAAGGAAGGTCTTAGGGAATTCAAGGGTTTACTGCACACATGAGCAAAGTCTCAAAATTAATCATTTGAACGTACAGAGGCGGATCTCCCAAATGACACCGGTTAGGAAGCAACGGTACGCCCTTTAGAATTCCTAGAGACAACACAAATCAACTGTTTCGATGGAAAATTCGGCGGGACTCTTGATTTCCATGGGAATACAGAGAAAAGAGACACTGATCTGGCTTGCAGGTATATTTAGGAAGTTGTTAGCCGGACATCACCTACTAGTATCATGTAAGTAGGCCGTCCGAAGTAGGAAGCTTAGGGGAAAAACCTGGAGGAAAACTTAAAAGCTTAAGCCACACCTCTACACTACACCACCTTTCACAATTTCTTCTCAGATAAGCATCATCCCCATCAGTGAAGAAACTCGTTCGTACCTCATAATAGGAAAAACAGGCCTAAAGATTCAATGTGTGTCTTGGGAGGTCCCATCTATGCGATATCTTCCTGGGACCAGAAAAGGCCCCAGGAAGATCCATCTCTGCACCCCTGAAAGCTTACCACCAAGGAAAATGACTAGGTCCATAGATTTCCTCCCTCAAACCAGCTTACCTCACACATAGATCATTAGCAACTCCGCCCTTACTCACATTATCACAGTCACAAGAGTGGTTAGGGAGAAAAGCACTAACCAGGGGAACTAAAACAGAGGCAATCCAGGCCAAGCTGGGCTGGTGGCAGATATCTTGCTCCTTACGCTCGGGTGCATAATGCGACTCACCACAGTGCCTTTTTCACAGACCCTTTTGAACGTTTCTCCACAGAATCCAACAGCTCAAGTTAGTTCATGACGCTTCAAGGTCAACAATCGTCAAGAGAAAAACATGCAATATGTCTTACAATGTTGGATTCCTTACAAACAGGACAAGGAGATAACCATGTAGACAAAACCAGAGCATTTGAAAACATCTGTATTCTACAAACACACCAGTGAATGCTATAAATAAGGTACTATGACATAAAACAAAATGAAAACTAGATGTGAGACTCTTCTCTTCAGTGTACAGACTTCATGGCAGTTGCTGCACACTATCTAGCTACTTAGATCTTTAACTCTCTGTTCTGTTAATACCAAATGAGGCCCAAGTGTGTCAACCTGTTTCCCACAGAAACCAAAAAGTCTACATGCATCTCTTTTCTCCTGTGCCCTTTCACCTTACCTGCTCCCAATTCTCCACCAACGTCCTCCTCTTTCTCTAATTATTCTCCTCTTCATTTTGCTTGGCCTTGCCCCCAAGCATGCAAGACAGAGAGTCCTAGAGGTCCAAGATTCTAGAGTGGCTGTTTGCAAGGCGGAGGAGATTACAGTAACTGCCACACTGTATATACTTCTGTGCAAAGAAAAAGGGACAGTGTTCAGAATGTCTCTCACATATAACAAGAGCTGGAGATGGCAGGATACCTGTGTGGCCCAAGGAACTAGAGCTAGCAAATTATGGGCCAAACAATTGCAACCAAAGGCTGGAAGAGGAAAGGTCTGCAACCAGCTCTGTCTCCTAGCTCTCTGGTATTTGCTGCCAACGGGCAGAGTCTATTTCGTGAAGCATCAAGCACTGAAAAGAAGACTCCTGCTGCTGGAAGGTGACAGGAAGTAACGTCCAATGCAAGATCAAGGCTTGTCCTCGAAGCAATGCCCATAATGGAAGAAAAAAAAAAAAGAGAAAGCGGAAGAGAAACGTTAAGTCGCAAGTCCAACCTGGCCCCCAGCCTAGCCCAGCCCAAGGAAGGTAGGAGTCAAGGAGAAGAAACTAAAAGAGAAGAGCCTTGGACCACAACATTCTCCACAAGGTACACTCAACAAACTTCACCCTACTCTTGAACCAAGTTACAAAAAGAGCTTCTTAATCCCTACTTTGGCTCCTTAAAAGCTGCTATCAGTTCACTCATTAGACACATATGATTTCAGAACAACTGTAATAGTTCAAACTAGATGGCTCTTTCCTTCCTAAGGATTATTAATTAAAGAAGATCTATATAGCTCTAAGTATATGATACATAAAATAGAATACTCTGTAGAATATAAGTAACTCTTAGTTCAGTGTATTAATGAACGTCTGTAAGAAATGTGGCAATGATTTCCCTAATGGAAGAGCCTGGGGGAGGTAAATCTGTCTTCTAGGATTTCCTCCCCAGAGCTCAGAAACTCAGGTGTTGTTTTAGCTCTCCTACACTCTCTTCACCCAAGCCCGCCTTCCTGTTGGGGATCGGACCTCCCTATTGGCTCTCTCATACCTTTCAACTGCCTGCTTTGTGACATCACTCTCCTACCAAACCTACTACCACTTGGTAGAGCCTTGGGGTTTCCGTGGAGCTGTTTGGACCAGTAACCAGTGACCTCTGTACTGGACACGTGCGCCGTTCAGCTGCAGCCACTCGGACATCCTCTAGTGTTGTCTCCTCATCCCTTGTACCTGCAGTGGATGCTTCCTCTTCTCTGACCATGTCAGGTAAGAAAAGAAACTTTGGAAAGTTTTGCGTTCGATTTCTTTTGCCCCTAAATTGAGTAAGTAGGAGATTCAAAATAGCATGGAATAATGAGGCAAAGTATTGAACTACAAGTCTGGAGACCTAATTTCAGTTTTGACTTTGACGTTTACTATCTGTGTGACTTTGGACAAATCACTGGCTGTCTCACAAAGCCTGTTGCTTTCCTTAACTGTTACGTTAGGATACCACGTTGGGTTGATCACTCTGATCCCCTTCTTTTCCAGTATTGAGCCTTAAAGGGTACCCATGTAGAAAACGAAATCAGACACTTCTCAAGAGTGTTTCAACAGAAACATAGAAAAGCCAGGGGACATAGAAAACTAGCAATATATACCAAGATGTTTCATCTCTAATGGTCTCCCTCCACTAGGATTTCGACTAGTTGAAAAGAGAGAATAGGGAGAGAGGATGGAGAGTACTGGGCTCTACAGGGAGGCACAGAGTCGAGCGTAAGGAAGTTTAGGATGGTTTTCATTAGCACAGGCCAACAGGCACCAAGAGATGGGAGAAAATGTAAGAATGAAGAGGGAAAGCATAGAGGAGCTCTCAAGAAAAACGGAGTTTGCAATGGAATGCTGATGGGAACCAAAGATTTTCAATTAAAGCAGAAACAGCACAGAGGGAAACCTGCTCAGAGCAGGGCAAAACCAAGTTGATGGTAGCAAACCCTTACATTAACAGACTAAGAAGGAAAGTAAGGCCAGAACAGGGGATCACCAGGAAAGGCAGCTTATCAGAAAAGTCATACTCCGTTTTCTTTCTTTTATTGCCTCTCTGAATACAGTTGGCCACTTGACAGTTTTGAATATAAACATTTTAGAAATACGTTTTAGAAATGATGCCTCCTATAAACAAGCAACCACAGTGGTTATCTAGGGGGCTGCTTTTCAGTGTTTTATTCTTTCTAATTTTTAAACTAGGTAGACATTTCACCAATTCAACATTTTAAGTGATATCTTCTAAATTGAATCAGAAGGACTATTTTCCTTGGTGTGATATGTAGGTTCTAAGGCAAGGCTGCTTTTCATTTTTACAGTTATTTCCTTCCTAACACAGAGAGCACATTGATCAACAGCCATCGTTCGCTTGTAGAGCTTAGCTACCGAAGAAGAAGAAGAAAAAGTCAAGCCCCACATCTCTAATTCCCCCCCCCACTTAGGGAATTCCCTGGCGGTCCAGTGCTTAGGACTCGGTGCTTTCACGGCCAGGGCCACGCGGCGCGGCCAAAGAAACAAAACAAACAAACATCCACGTTTATCGAAAACCATATTGTGGAGTCCTGTGGATTTTCTTACATTTGAAAATCTTTTTTAATTGGATTCTAGGCATGATGGTTTTTTGAGGTTTTGGGATGCCATCTTCTTGGATGCTGAAGATGATTCTAATCTAAGTTCTAGGATAAATCCAAAAACCTTCCTGATACATTTTAAGCTTCCTTTCTGCTTATTATATAAGCTATATTCATTGAAATATATATTTCTCCTAGGCTTAATACCTCTTACTTGCTGGGTAAAAATATGAAGGAGCACAATAATGAAACTCTTTTACACTTATTATTTTGCTGTCTGCTTCGTACCGGTTTTCATTGAAATACTTGTCTATATGTGTTGTGGCTACCTATACATGCACATTTATTGCATTCTGTTGCTTGTTATGCATTTTTTACTGACATACCTTCTCTGTCTGTATGCATTGGCTAGGAATTCATTCACCTCTATCACCTCCATCGTGTCTTCTGGTTAATAGTATTCACTAAAATAGAGTGGGCAAAATTCACTTTCATAATATTGCATGGATAGTACAGAATGCCATTTGTTAGTAAATTCATTAGGCTTCGATACTTGCCACATACCTCAGTTTTCATTAATATCTATGGATTTCTTTTTCGTTAACGTAATATGCTTGTCATGATTTTTCTTTGTCTTTCTAGAACTTATTGTATCTTCCTCCATATAAATCATACGCAATAGATCAGCTTATTCATCTATTAATTATTACTGCTATTATTATTGGTGGTGGTGTTATAACCACTTTATAGGTGAGGAATCTGAAGTAATCAGATAACTTTTCCCTTTCCAAAAGCACTTAAGAAATCCACTTTCGGGTAATCATTTTGAGGTAGGATGAGAAACCAGGCTTGAAGAGGGCAAAAATGACTCTTTCAATTCACCAGTTGGACTGAGCTGTACGTCACCTCTAGGTAATAGCGTGGGAACTGCACAAGCAAAGGGAGACACTGAAGACGACCATGGTAATAGCCGTACTGTTTTCTAATGGACAAAAAAAATGCCTATATTATAAGTTCTATTTCTCCTGCTTTCTGGCAGTATCATGCTCAGAGTGGAGTCCTGGCAAGGAAGTCAGGATACTTAGGTTCTGAAACCTGGTAATGATACTAACATAATGAGAGAACTTGAACAAGTCAACCCGACCTCTCTGAGCCTCAGTTTCCTTACTCACGAAATGAGACTGAGAACATCGAAGTTCTCTAAGGGCCTCCTAGTTCTAAAATGCTTCCAGTCTAGGAAATAGCATAGAAGTCAATACGAGTGCAGGCTGAAGGGAAAGACAGGGCAGGGAGAAGGTTGCTTCCAGCCTAGAGAACAATCTCTGAACCACACCACTTGGCTCTTCTGCCCGTCTGTGCCCAAGATGGGAGCACAGGCAGTTAATAGAGAAGAGTGGAAAACTGCTCAGTCCTTACAGCCATCATTAACTGTCTGATTTTGGGTTTCTCAGGAAGTAGTGATAGTAGAGGTGTCCTGATAGCAAGAACCTTCAGATGATGCCGTTCCTCAAACGTAGTGAGAATTTCTCAACCTCCCTGAGTTTTTCATGACCCTCTTGTTCTTACAGAAAATTTCCAACATCCATCTCTACTTGGAACTCTAAATTCTCTGCAGCATTCTCCTCCTGTGGTGAGCAATGCAACTTCCCTAACACGAAGTGTCTGCAACTTCTCCAGAGTCTCTGCCCCTGCCGTCAGTTCGGCATCGGCTACTGGTACCCCTTTCCAGACACTCATGGGTAGTGCCTACCTTTACCAACATTCTAGCACGACTATGTTATCTGGAGTTACTGACCACAGCCAGATCTCCACTTCAGCTGCTTCCTATCCAGGTGTTCTTGAGTGGGACATCACAGCAAGCACTGAAAAGAATTCTTCTTCACTCGGAGACTTTACTCTGGCACTCACTGACCGCCACACAGCTGCCTCCTCCATGTTTCTGGCAGCCCAGGATGATAAAACTTCAGACGCCAAGAACATGGTCCCTCTACATCCATCGCTTTCTGCCAGCCTTGCTCAGGGAACACCATCTCAGATTCCAAATCAGGGGCAGAGCCGCCTGCCACTTCCCTGCCAGGAAGGAAGCCAGGTATATTACTATAACCAAGGCACACTGGAGTCTTTACTGTATGGAGAACTTGGCTCCTGCCCGCAATCCTACGGCTCGGCGTCATACACAGGAAGTCGGGCCTCTGGGCAACCAGAAATGGGAATGGGACTGAAGGAGATTCAGCCCACAAATATCCGACCACCAGCTTCCACCTCTGCAGTCTGCCACCCTGTGTCTGCTCAACGCATCACAGAAACAAGTTTTCAAGGTGAGTATAACAAACGCCAGAGAAAGTTGAAGAATGAGGTCGGCACTCAAAAATGGGGTCAAATCGACAGCTGGGAAGGGGTGTAGAGGCAGGTAGAATTTAGATCCTGAGCCTTTAATAACCACTACCTTCGCTCAGTGCCCTCTGTTTTTAGACTCTCTATGAGAACACCTAGGGCTTCCCTGGTGGCGCCGTGGTTAAGAATCCGCCTGCCAATGCAATGCGGGGGACACGGGTTCGAGCCCTGGTCTGCGAAGATCCCACATGCCGTGCAGCAACTAAGCGCATGTGCCACAACGACGGAGCCTGCATTCTAGAGCCCGTGAGCCTCAACTACCGAAGCCCACGTGCCTACAGCCCATGCTCCGCAACAAAGAGAAGCCACCGCGATGAGAAGCCCGCACACCGCAACCGAGAGTAGCCCCTGCTAGCCGCCAACTAGAGAAAGCCCGTGCACAGCAATGAGAGACCCAGTGCAGCCAAAAAAATAAATACGTAGAATAAATAAGTTCAAACAGTAAATAAATACATAAACATAAATTACAAAAAAAAGAACACCTAATGCAGGTGGGAAGGTGGGAGGGCCACTGTAGAGGTCATCTATGCTACATGTACAAGAACCCCGAGAGCACACCAATCGGTACCACACTTTTCACTGCTGTAGCCGATCGTTCCCCCTGTACTGCCACACTGTAGCACTCCCTTCCCTCATCTACTGCTATAGTCTCTTCGGAAGGTGTTTCAGAACTCTTGTTATGAGAGTGCCAGTTGAACTGTCCTCACTTCCTTCATTTATACCAGGATTGAAGACCTTGTGGTCCGAGATCCTGTCCAGAGAGCAAGCAGGCTAAGACTCTGTCTTTGTTGATGTATTTCATCAGCAAGGGCTCTACCCCCTCTCCTAGTTCATGGTGTGACGTGTTCTTGGCCTCTCGGGAAAGTGGGGAGAATGGAAAGGACCCTATATGAGAATGCTAGGCTTTGTAAAACATTTCAGGTTTTTAAAAATAAGACTCATTTTGTATTGGACTTATAAACAGTCCTATGAAATACAAAGCGAGCCGAGAATCAGCGACAGGAAAGGCTCACCAGTAAGAATTACAACAGTCACCGCTTACCTCGTAGCATAGGGCACTGTCCGTGATCCTTAAGAAGAGTTAGTAGAAATGCCTTGCCCATCTTGCCCCTGAACCCCTTGAAAGGTACACGACTGCTGTGTTGGTGTTTAGGGGGAGCATCTCACTTACCAGGGACTGACTTCTCCCTTGATCCCTTTGTAGGGATGGAGACCTCCCCCCTGGTGATGAAAAATTCCCTGGGATTGCAACCTCCAAGCCAGATGTTTTGTGTGACACAAAGTCAAGAACTCCCCAAGTCCTGCAGTAGCAGAAACAGCCACATACTTGAGAGTAACCCACCATCTGAACTTGGGGACATTTCAGTGACAGCTCCAGTCCAGAGTGCCAGGCGTCTCCTGGCCCTGCCTCCAGCTCCAAGCCAGGGACAAATAGAGAGTAAGCACGTGGATGATATCAAAACCAAGCTTTCAAAGCCTCTGGATGCCTACCAGATCCCAACAGAGAACCAAGATCCTCCACTACTCCCTTTAGGAATCCCTGATATTCACCAGCCGCTGGCCTGCACCGATCCCCTCAGCCAAGAGGAGCAGCCTGGTTCTGAAAATGCTGATCTGGGAGAGAACAGCCGGAGTCGTCAGGACCTAGGGACACTTGAAAATGGGATTGAACCTAGCAGTGGTCTTGCAGACATTACTACACTGGCGGAGGATATTCACCTTCCCCAGCTCTTTAATCCTTTGAAAGATCTTGATCAATCCCAAGGTCCCAACGTGATCAAAGCTAAAGACACCAGAGCCATTAAGGTGAATCAGGTGCAGGAAAAGCCAAGTGTCATAAAGGTTCCCTCTGATCAACCCAGGAAGAACAAACAGAAAGCCTCTGAGCCTATCAGTGGCGCTCCCAAGGCCAAAATCCAGCCAAAGAATCCAGAGTGCCTGTTAGGGGGAGAAGTGGTTACATGCCACGCTGCAGTCAGTGACAGGGCTCCTGTGAACACGGCCAAGCACTCTCAAGGCAAACCTCAGAAAGCTGCATCCAGAAAGATCAGCAAAACTAAGAGCCACGGGCAGGAAAAGACCAAAAGGACCAGAGGGAGAAACAAGGCTGAGGAGAACAAGCAGTCAGGGAACAAAGTCAAGGCAGAAGAGAAGCCAGCAATCCCCCACACGAAGCGAAAGGAACACCAAACTGAGCTTCTCCAACAGAGCTTTCAAAAGCCTCGAACCTCCCTTGGCGTGCGCATGCTGGAGTCTGTGAAGGTTCTTCATGCGCTGGGGAAGAAGAATGAGACGAAAACTGGGCTCTCTTCCTGTCGGCTCTTGGGAAAGTCAAGCAACCCCAAAGACCCCCAGCCACCCCCAGCTATCCAGCCATGGCGGCATACCCCACGTGAGGGGAAGGGTCCTGAGAAAACGCAAGTCCAAGCCCAGAAACCAGACAGCAGTGCTGAAACAGAGTGTCCGTCTCCAGCCCAGTATGAGCGGCCTCCTCCTGGGAAGGTCAAGTTGATACCTCTGCCTTTTTCTGCCTGGGACAAGCCTCAAGCTCGACCCGCTCCTCGGAGGCCACAGTCTCTGGCCTCACATCGGCCTGCTGGGGCTTACCGTGCCCAGCCTGGTTCTACTGACTCAGCTCAACCTGCTGCAGCCAATTCATCCCAGCCAGCTCCTGCCTCTTTGCCAGGCCCCGCCAAACCAGCTCAGCCAACTGTGACCAACCCAACCCAACCGGCTTGGCCCAACCATACCCAGCCTCGTGTCCCTCAGTCTGCTGCTCCTAGGCCTGCACCCTCCAAAACTTCATCTGGCGCTCCTCTCCAGCGGGAGCCTGTTCCCCCTGCTGTGAATAAGCGCCAGTCCCCACCCAAGCTCCAAACCCACTTTCTACTCCAAGACTTCAGCAAGCAACGAGTTCCATGGAGGGAACCCAACGTGCCTGAGCCAGTCATGTCAAAGCCCATCGAACAAGAGCAGAGGCCAGAGCGAGAGGCCATGAAGAGGCGGGCTCAACAACAACGGGAGAATGCTGCCAGATACACCTCTTCGGGCAAGCTGCAATTTTTCACCGAGAGGGAAAACGAAATGGAAATTGCCGACTACTACGGATACGTCAAGTGAGAGCTGCTAGGATTCTTGGTGCCACCTTGGCTACCAGCTGTTCTTCCATACACAGGTAAGACAGGTATAGAACTGAATAAGTAAATGGAATACAATTAATAGACGAGTAACAAACCTTTCGAATTTTCAGATGCTGCTAACTGGGGCGTGAGAAAGGAAGGACTGAAAGTTGGATGGGAGAATGAAGGAAAGGGGTAAAAACTGAGCAAAGAGGAAGGAACTTGGCCCAGGGCTAGGAAGGCCAAAAGAGACGTATGGATTTAGGAAAGGAAGCAGGAGCGAGGATGAAATGGCAGAAGTAAAAAGCAGGGTCAGAGGTCTGGGTTGAAAGAACACAATTGGAGTAGAGTTGAAGGTGACAGAAGATGAGTCTAGGTTTACTAGGAGAAATAGAAAAAGTCTCTCGGGGACGCTGGCCTTAAGTCTCACAACCACCAGATAGGTATTTCAGAAAACAAGAGGTTCAGGACACATCTCTGAAAGGTCTGAGTTGCCTTATTCAGGTGTGACTGTAGTGGGGGAATAGGGAAATCTACCAGAGAAGTGGCTAGGGCTCAGAGTTATCCTAGGGGCAGCTGACGACAGGGGCAGAGCCAAGGGAACTGCTGGATCAGGAGGCCCACGAACAAAGCAGGGGCATAGCCGCCTGTCACTTCCCTGCCAGGAAGGAAGCCAGGTATATTACTGTAACCAAGGCACACTGGGGTCTTTACTGTATGGAGAACTTGGCTCCTGCCCGCAATCCTACGGCTCGGCGTCACACACAGGAAGTAGGGCCTCTGGGCAACCAGAAATGGGAATGGGACTGAAGGAGATTCAGCCCACAAATATCCGACCACCAGCTTCCACCTCTGCAGTCTGCCACCCTGTGTCTGCTCAACGCATCACAGAAACAAGTTTTCAAGGTGAGTATACAGACGGCAGAGAAAAGTTGAACAATGAGGTCAGCATTCAAAAATGGGGTCAAATCGACAGCTGGGAAGGGGTGTAGAGACAGGTAGAATTTAGATCCTGAGCCTTTAATAACCACTACCTTCTCTCAGTGCTCTCTGTTTTTAGACTCTATATGAGAACACCTAGGGCTTCCCTGGTGGCGCCTGCCAATGCAGGGGACACGGGTTCGAGCCCTGGTCTGCGAAGATCCCACATGCCGTGCAGCAACTAAGCGCATGTGCCACGACGACGGAGCCTGCATTCTAGAGCCCGTGAGCCTCAACTACCGAAGCCCACGTGCCTACAGCCCATGCTCCGCAACAAGAGAAGCCACCGCGATGAGATGCCCGCACACCGCAACCGAGAGTAGCCCCCGCTAGCCGCCAACTAGAGAAAGCCCGTGCACAGCAATGAGAGACCCAGTGCAGCCAAAAACATAAATACGTAGAATAAATAAGTTCAAACAGTAAATAAATACATAAACATAAATTACAAAAAAAAAGAACACCTAATGCAGGTGGGAAGGTGGGAGGGCCACCGTAGAGGTCATCTATGCTACATGTACAAGAACCCCGAGAGCACACCAATCGGTACCACACTTTTCACTGCTGTAGCCGATCGTTCCCCCTGTACTGCCACACTGTAGCACTCCCTTCCCTCATCTACTGCTATAGTCTCTTCGGAAGGTGTTTCCGAACTCTTGTTATGAGAGTGCCAGTTGAACTGTCCTCACTTCCTTCATTTATACCAGGATTGAAGACCTTGTGGTCCGAGATCCTGTCCAGAGAGCAAGCAGGCTAAGGCTCTGTCTTTGTTGATGTATTTCATCAGAAAGGGCTCTACCCCCTCTCCTAGTTCATGGTGTGAAGTGTTCTTGGCCTCTCGGGAAAGTGGGGAGAATGGAAAGGACCCTATATGAGAATGCTAGGCTCTGTAAAACATTTCAGGTTTTTAAAAATAAGACTCATTTTGTATTGGACTGACAACAGTCCTATGAAATACAAAGAAGGCCGAGAATCAGTGACAGGAAAGGATCACCAGTAAGAACTACAGCAGTCACCGCTTACCTCGTAGCATAGGGCACTGTCCGTGATCCTTAAGAAGAGTTAGTAGAAATGCCTTGCCCATCTTGCCCCTGAACCCCTTGAAAGGTACACGACTGCTGTGTTGGTGTTTAGGGGGAGCATCTCACTTACCAGGGACTGACTTCTCCCTTGATTCCTCTGTAGTGATGGAGACTTCCCCGCTGATGAAAAATTCCCTGGGATTGCAACCTCCAAGCCAGACAGCTTTCCTATGGAATGACAGAGAACTTGTCAAGGTGAAACACCAGTCTGCGGGAGAAAGGGAGGAAGAGAATGATGGAAATCGTTTCTGGGAAACTATTTTTACATTATGTGTTGTTTGTTCCCGGTAAATAAACTGAAATCTTCTTAACAGTACAACAAAATCTAAACCACTAAAGCCAACAATACAGGAGTATAACGTTCGACAAAAATTTCTTTGGCTGCGCAGCATGTGGGATCTTAGCTCCCCAACCAGGGATTGAACCCACGCCTGCTGCGTTGGAAGCGCAGAGTCTTCACCACGGGACCACCGGGGAAGTCCCAGGACTATCACTTTTAAAGGAGAAGGTACAAACCCCTCGGTTCTATGAACTGGAGATTTTTAGTAAGAAGTCAATATATTTGTTGTTAGGCACATTTTATGTTAGGCTGTCTCCCTGCACAGGATGCAGGCGCCTTGAGAATGGAAGTCATATCCCTCTATAGTACGTCCCTCTTCTTTCTGCTTTGCAGTTTGCTGCTCCACTTGTTCAACCCCACCTAGTAATAACCTATACTTCCCTTGTTCCTGTTTTCCCATCTGGAAAACAGACAAAAGGCAACCAAACAACGCAAAGGTCTCAACAAATAAGGGATATCCAAAACCAGAGATGGCCAGAACTTCTGTACCCCTGATGAAATAGTCCTCATACAAAACCTGATAATCAAATTCCTTAATGCTAGGAATCACAGTGAAAAATAGTATCTGAACTGACTTCTGTCAGATGAGTGAGAACTAAGGTTAATTCAGTGTATCTGAAGCATAGAAAGTGAGGGCAAAAGTGGCACAAGATGGGGCTAGAGAAGCAGAGAGGATTCTAGACCACGCAGAGTCTTAAAGGCCAACAGTGTGTTTTCTATTCTCAAAACAATGTTTGTGAGCGATGTTTATGAGCAACGTTCCAACTTGCTTTGAAGGTTTCTTGTGTGAAGAGTGGATTGGAAGGAAACAAGATATATGGACACTAGTTAGGACCTAATCGCAACAGACAGGCAAGTTCAGTATTAGGAAGTTGAGGAAGAGCTGGCTGACAGATTCCAAAGAAATTCAGGAGATGAACTGAAGCGGGCTTAATGGGGTAGGAGATGGAGGAAAGGAAGGTCTTAGGGAATTCAAGGGTTTACTGCACACATGAGCAAAGTCTCAAAATTAATCATTTGAACGTACAGAGGCGGATCTCCCAAATGACACCGGTTAGGAAGCAACGGTACGCCCTTTAGAATTCCTAGAGACAACACAAATCAACTGTTTCGATGGAAAATTCGGCGGGACTCTTGATTTCCATGGGAATACAGAGAAAAGAGACACTGATCTGGCTTGCAGGTATATTTAGGAAGCTGTTAGCCGGACATCACCTACTAGTATCATGTAAGTAGGCCGTCCGAAGTAGGAAGCTTAGGGGAAAAACCTGGAGGAAAACTTAAAAGCTTAAGCCACACCTCTACACTACACCACCTTTCACAATTTCTTCTCAGATAAGCATCATCCCCATCAGTGAAGAAACTCGTACCTCATAATAGGAAAAACAGGCCTAAAGATTCAATGTGTGTCTTGGGAGGTCCCATCTATGCGATATCTTCCTGGGACCAGAAAAGGCCCCAGGAAGATCCATCTCTGCACCCCTGAAAGCTTACCACCAAGGAAAATGACTAGGTCCATAGATTTCCTCCCTCAAACCAGCTTACCTCACACATAGATCATTAGCAACTCCGCCCTTACTCACATTATCACAGTCACAAGAGTGGTTAGGGAGAAAAGCACTAACCAGGGGAACTAAAACAGAGGCAATCCAGGCCAAGCTGGGCTGGTGGCAGATATCTTGCTCCTTACGCTCGGGTGCATAATGCGACTCACCACAGTGCCTTTTTCACAGACCCTTTTGAACGTTTCTCCACAGAATCCAACAGCTCAAGTTAGTTCATGACGCTTCAAGGTCAACAATCGTCAAGAGAAAAACATGCAATATGTCTTACAATGTTGGATTCCTTACAAACAGGACAAGGAGATAACCATGTAGACAAAACCAGAGCATTTGAAAACATCTGTATTCTACAAACACACCAGTGAATGCTATAAATAAGGTACTATGACATAAAACAAAATGAAAACTAGATGTGAGACTCTTCTCTTCAGTGTACAGACTTCATGGCAGTTGCTGCACACTATCTAGCTACTTAGATCTTTAACTCTCTGTTCTGTTAATACCAAATGAGGCCCAAGTGTGTCAACCTGTTTCCCACAGAAACCAAAAAGTCTACATGCATCTCTTTTCTCCTGTGCCCTTTCACCTTACCTGCTCCCAATTCTCCACCAACGTCCTCCTCTTTCTCTAATTATTCTCCTCTTCATTTTGCTTGGCCTTGCCCCCAAGCATGCAAGACAGAGAGTCCTAGAGGTCCAAGATTCTAGAGTGGCTGTTTGCAAGGCGGAGGAGATTACAGTAACTGCCACACTGTATATACTTCTGTGCAAAGAAAAAGGGACAGTGTTCAGAATGTCTCTCACATATAACAAGAGCTGGAGATGGCAGGATACCTGTGTGGCCCAAGGAACTAGAGCTAGCAAATTATGGGCCAAACAATTGCAACCAAAGGCTGGAAGAGGAAAGGTCTGCAACCAGCTCTGTCTCCTAGCTCTCTGGTATTTGCTGCCAACGGGCAGAGTCTATTTCGTGAAGCATCAAGCACTGAAAAGAAGACTCCTGCTGCTGGAAGGTGACAGGAAGTAACGTCCAATGCAAGATCAAGGCTTGTCCTCGAAGCAATGCCCATAATGGAAGAAAAAAAAAAAAGAGAAAGCGGAAGAGAAACGTTAAGTCGCAAGTCCAACCTGGCCCCCAGCCTAGCCCAGCCCAAGGAAGGTAGGAGTCAAGGAGAAGAAACTAAAAGAGAAGAGCCTTGGACCACAACATTCTCCACAAGGTACACTCAACAAACTTCACCCTACTCTTGAACCAAGTTACAAAGAGAGCTTCTTAATCCCTACTTTGGCTCCTTAAAAGCTGCTATCAGTTCACTCATTAGACACATATGATTTCAGAACAACTGTAATAGTTCAAACTAGATGGCTCTTTCCTTCCTAAGGATTATTAATTAAAGAAGATCTATATAGCTCTAAGTATATGATACATAAAATAGAATACTCTGTAGAATATAAGTAACTCTTAGTTCAGTGTATTAATGAACGTCTGTAAGAAATGTGGCAATGATTTCCCTAATGGAAGAGCCTGGGGGAGGTAAATCTGTCTTCTAGGATTTCCTCCCCAGAGCTCAGAAACTCAGGTGTTGTTTTAGCTCTCCTACACTCTCTTCACCCAAGCCCGCCTTCCTGTTGGGGATCGGACCTCCCTATTGGCTCTCTCATACCTTTCAACTGCCTGCTTTGTGACATCACTCTCCTACCAAACCTACTACCACTTGGTAGAGTCTTGGGGTTTCCGTGGAGCTGTTTGGACCAGTAACCAGTGACCTCTGTACTGGACACGTGCGCCGTTCAGCTGCAGCCACTCGGACATCCTCTAGTGTTGTCTCCTCATCCCTTGTACCTGCAGTGGATGCTTCCTCTTCTCTGACCATGTCAGGTAAGAAAAGAAACTTTGGAAAGTTTTGCGTTCGATTTCTTTTGCCCCTAAATTGAGTAAGTAGGAGATTCAAAATAGCATGGAATAATGAGGGAAAGTATTGAACTACAAGTCTGGAGACCTAATTTCAGTTTTGACTTTGACGTTTACTATCTGTGTGACTTTGGACAAATCACTGGCTGTCTCACAAAGCCTGTTGCTTTCCTTAACTGTTACGTTAGGATACCACGTTGGGTTGATCACTCTGATCCCCTTCTTTTCCAGTATTGAGCCTTAAAGGGTACCCATGTAGAAAACGAAATCAGACACTTCTCAAGAGTGTTTCAACAGAAACATAGAAAAGCCAGGGGACATAGAAAACTAGCAATATATACCAAGATGTTTCATCTCTAATGGTCTCCCTCCACTAGGATTTCGACTAGTTGAAAAGAGAGAATAGGGAGAGAGGATGGAGAGTACTGGGCTCTACAGGGAGGCACAGAGTCGAGCGTAAGGAAGTTTAGGATGGTTTTCATTAGCACAGGCCAACAGGCACCAAGAGATGGGAGAAAATGTAAGAATGAAGAGGGAAAGCATAGAGGAGCTCTCAAGAAAAACGGAGTTTGCAATGGAATGCTGATGGGAACCAAAGATTTTCAATTAAAGCAGAAACAGCACAGAGGGAAACCTGCTCAGAGCAGGGCAAAACCAAGTTGATGGTAGCAAACCCTTACATTAACAGACTAAGAAGGAAAGTAAGGCCAGAACAGGGGATCACCAGGAAAGGCAGCTTATCAGAAAAGTCATACTCCGTTTTCTTTCTTTTATTGCCTCTCTGAATACAGTTGGCCACTTGACAGTTTTGAATATAAACATTTTAGAAATACGTTTTAGAAATGATGCCTCCTATAAACAAGCAACCACAGTGGTTATCTAGGGGGCTGCTTTTCAGTGTTTTATTCTTTCTAATTTTTAAACTAGGTAGACATTTCACCAATTCAACATTTTAAGTGATATCTTCTAAATTGAATCAGAAGGACTATTTTCCTTGGTGTGATATGTAGGTTCTAAGGCAAGGCTGCTTTTCATTTTTACAGTTATTTCCTTCCTAACACAGAGAGCACATTGATCAACAGCCATCGTTCGCTTGTAGAGCTTAGCTACCGAAGAAGAAGAAGAAAAAGTCAAGCCCCACATCTCTAATTCCCCCCCCCACTTAGGGAATTCCCTGGCGGTCCAGTGCTTAGGACTCGGTGCTTTCACGGCCAGGGCCACGCGGCGCGGCCAAAGAAACAAAACAAACAAACATCCACGTTTATCGAAAACCATATTGTGGAGTCCTGTGGATTTTCTTACATTTGAAAATCTTTTTTAATTGGATTCTAGGCATGATGGTTTTTTGAGGTTTTGGGATGCCATCTTCTTGGATGCTGAAGATGATTCTAATCTAAGTTCTAGGATAAATCCAAAAACCTTCCTGATACATTTTAAGCTTCCTTTCTGCTTATTATATAAGCTATATTCATTGAAATATATATTTCTCCTAGGCTTAATACCTCTTACTTGCTGGGTAAAAATATGAAGGAGCACAATAATGAAACTCTTTTACACTTATTATTTTGCTGTCTGCTTCGTACCGGTTTTCATTGAAATACTTGTCTATATGTGTTGTGGCTACCTATACATGCACATTTATTGCATTCTGTTGCTTGTTATGCATTTTTTACTGACATACCTTCTCTGTCTGTATGCATTGGCTAGGAATTCATTCACCTCTATCACCTCCATCGTGTCTTCTGGTTAATAGTATTCACTAAAATAGAGTGGGCAAAATTCACTTTCATAATATTGCATGGATAGTACAGAATGCCATTTGTTAGTAAATTCATTAGGCTTCGATACTTGCCACATACCCCAGTTTTCATTAATATCTATGGATTTCTTTTTCGTTAACGTAATATGCTTGTCATGATTTTTCTTTGTCTTTCTAGAACTTATTGTATCTTCCTCCATATAAATCATACGCAATAGATCAGCTTATTCATCTATTAATTATTACTGCTATTATTATTGGTGGTGGTGTTATAACCACTTTACAGGTGAGGAATCTGAAGTAATCAGATAACTCTTCCCTTTCCAAAAGCACTTAAGAAATCCACTTTCGGGTAATCATTTTGAGGTAGGATGAGAAACCAGGCTTGAAGAGGGCAAAAATGACTCTTTCAATTCACCAGTTGGACTGAGCTGTACGTCACCTCTAGGTAATAGCGTGGGAACTGCACAAGCAAAGGGAGACACTGAAGACGACAATGGTAACAGCCGTACTGTTTTCTAATGGACAAAAAAAATGCCTATATTATAAGTTCTATTTCTCCTGCTTTCTGGCAGTATCATGCTCAGAGTGGAGTCCTGGCAAGGAAGTCAGGATACTTAGGTTCTGAAACCTGGTAATGATACTAACATAATGAGAGAACTTGAACAAGTCAACCCGACCTCTCTGAGCCTCAGTTTCCTTACGAAATGAGACTGAGAACATCGAAGTTCTCTAAGGGCCTCCTAGTTCTAAAATGCTTCCAGTCTAGGAAATAGCATAGAAGTCAATACGAGTGCAGGCTGAAGGGAAAGACAGGGCAGGGAGAAGGTTGCTTCCAGCCTAGAGAACAATCTCTGAACCACACCACTTGGCTCTTCTGCCCGTCTGTGCCCAAGATGGGAGCACAGGCAGTTAATAGAGAAGAGTGGAAAACTGCTCAGTCCTTACAGCCATCATTAACTGTCTGATTTTGGGTTTCTCAGGAAGTAGTGATAGTAGAGGTGTCCTGATAGCAAGAACCTTCAGATGATGCCGTTCCTCAAACGTAGTGAGAATTTCTCAACCTCCCTGAGTTTTTCATGACCCTCTTGTTCTTACAGAAAATTTCCAACATCCATCTCTACTTGGAACTCTAAATTCTCTGCAGCATTCTCCTCCTGTGGTGAGCAATGCAACTTCCCTAACACGAAGTGTCTGCAACTTCTCCAGAGTCTCTGCCCCTGCCGTCAGTTCGGCATCGGCTACTGGTACCCCTTTCCAGACACTCATGGGTAGTGCCTACCTTTACCAACATTCTAGCACGACTATGTTATCTGGAGTTACTGACCACAGCCAGATCTCCACTTCAGCTGCTTCCTATCCAGGTGTTCTTGAGTGGGACATCACAGCAAGCACTGAAAAGAATTCTTCTTCACTCGGAGACTTTACTCTGGCACTCACTGACCGCCACACAGCTGCCTCCTCCATGTTTCTGGCAGCCCAGGATGATAAAACTTCAGACGCCAAGAACATGGTCCCTCTACATCCATCGCTTTCTGCCAGCCTTGCTCAGGGAACACCATCTCAGATTCCAAATCAGGGGCAGAGCCGCCTGCCACTTCCCTGCCAGGAAGGAAGCCAGGTATATTACTATAACCAAGGCACACTGGGGTCTTTACTGTATGGAGAACTTGGCTCCTGCCCGCAATCCTACGGCTCGGCGTCATACACAGGAAGTCGGGCCTCTGGGCAACCAGAAATGGGAATGGGACTGAAGGAGATTCAGCCCACAAATATCCGACCACCAGCTTCCACCTCTGCAGTCTGCCACCCTGTGTCTGCTCAACGCATCACAGAAACAAGTTTTCAAGGTGAGTATAACAAACGCCAGAGAAAGTTGAAGAATGAGGTCGGCACTCAAAAATGGGGTCAAATCGACAGCTGGGAAGGGGTGTAGAGGCAGGTAGAATTTAGATCCTGAGCCTTTAATAACCACTACCTTCGCTCAGTGCCCTCTGTTTTTAGACTCTCTATGAGAACACCTAGGGCTTCCCTGGTGGCGCCGTGGTTAAGAATCCGCCTGCCAATGCAATGCGGGGGACACGGGTTCGAGCCCTGGTCTGCGAAGATCCCACATGCCGTGCAGCAACTAAGCGCATGTGCCACAACGACGGAGCCTGCATTCTAGAGCCCGTGAGCCTCAACTACCGAAGCCCACGTGCCTACAGCCCATGCTCCGCAACAAAGAGAAGCCACCGCGATGAGAAGCCCGCACACCGCAACCAAGAGTAGCCCCCGCTAGCCGCCAACTAGAGAAAGCCCGTGCACAGCAATGAGAGACCCAGTGCAGCCAAAAAAATAAATACGTAGAATAAATAAGTTCAAACAGTAAATAAATACATAAACATAAATTACAAAAAAAAGAACACCTAATGCAGGTGGGAAGGTGGGAGGGCCACTGTAGAGGTCATCTATGCTACATGTACAAGAACCCCGAGAGCACACCAATCGGTACCACACTTTTCACTGCTGTAGCCGATCGTTCCCCCTGTACTGCCACACTGTAGCACTCCCTTCCCTCATCTACTGCTATAGTCTCTTCGGAAGGTGTTTCAGAACTCTTGTTATGAGAGTGCCAGTTGAACTGTCCTCACTTCCTTCATTTATACCAGGATTGAAGACCTTGTGGTCCGAGATCCTGTCCAGAGAGCAAGCAGGCTAAGACTCTGTCTTTGTTGATGTATTTCATCAGCAAGGGCTCTACCCCCTCTCCTAGTTCATGGTGTGACGTGTTCTTGGCCTCTCGGGAAAGTGGGGAGAATGGAAAGGACCCTATATGAGAATGCTAGGCTTTGTAAAACATTTCAGGTTTTTAAAAATAAGACTCATTTTGTATTGGACTTATAAACAGTCCTATGAAATACAAAGCGAGCCGAGAATCAGCGACAGGAAAGGCTCACCAGTAAGAATTACAACAGTCACCGCTTACCTCGTAGCATAGGGCACTGTCCGTGATCCTTAAGAAGAGTTAGTAGAAATGCCTTGCCCAGCTTGCCCCTGAACCCCTTGAAAGGTACACGACTGCTGTGTTGGTGTTTAGGGGGAGCATCTCACTTACCAGGGACTGACTTCTCCCTTGATCCCTTTGTAGGGATGGAGACCTCCCCCCTGGTGATGAAAAATTCCCTGGGATTGCAACCTCCAAGCCAGACGTTTTGTGTGACACAAAGTCAAGAACTCCCCAAGTCCTGCAGTAGCAGAAACAGCCACATACTTGAGAGTAACCCACCATCTGAACTTGGGGACATTTCAGTGACAGCTCCAGTCCAGAGTGCCAGGCGTCTCCTGGCCCTGCCTCCAGCTCCAAGCCAGGGACAAATAGAGAGTAAGCACGTGGATGATATCAAAACCAAGCTTTCAAAGCCTCTGGATGCCTACCAGATCCCAACAGAGAACCAAGATCCTCCACTACTCCCTTTAGGAATCCCTGATATTCACCAGCCGCTGGCCTGCACCGATCCCCTCAGCCAAGAGGAGCAGCCTGGTTCTGAAAATGCTGATCTGGGAGAGAACAGCCGGAGTCGTCAGGACCTAGGGACACTTGAAAATGGGATTGAACCTAGCAGTGGTCTTGCAGACATTACTACACTGGCGGAGGATATTCACCTTCCCCAGCTCTTTAATCCTTTGAAAGATCTTGATCAATCCCAAGGTCCCAACGTGATCAAAGCTAAAGACACCAGAGCCATTAAGGTGAATCAGGTGCAGGAAAAGCCAAGTGTCATAAAGGTTCCCTCTGATCAACCCAGGAAGAACAAACAGAAAGCCTCTGAGCCTATCAGTGGCGCTCCCAAGGCCAAAATCCAGCCAAAGAATCCAGAGTGCCTGTTAGGGGGAGAAGTGGTTACATGCCACGCTGCAGTCAGTGACAGGGCTCCTGTGAACACGGCCAAGCACTCTCAAGGCAAACCTCAGAAAGCTGCATCCAGAAAGATCAGCAAAACTAAGAGCCACGGGCAGGAAAAGACCAAAAGGACCAGAGGGAGAAACAAGGCTGAGGAGAACAAGCAGTCAGGGAACAAAGTCAAGGCAGAAGAGAAGCCAGCAATCCCCCACACGAAGCGAAAGGAACACCAAACTGAGCTTCTCCAACAGAGCTTTCAAAAGCCTCGAACCTCCCTTGGCGTGCGCATGCTGGAGTCTGTGAAGGTTCTTCATGCGCTGGGGAAGAAGAATGAGACGAAAACTGGGCGCTCTTCCTGTCGGCTCTTGGGAAAGTCAAGCAACCCCAAAGACCCCCAGCCACCCCCAGCTATCCAGCCATGGCGGCATACCCCACGTGAGGGGAAGGGTCCTGAGAAAACGCAAGTCCAAGCCCAGAAACCAGACAGCAGTGCTGAAACAGAGTGTCCGTCTCCAGCCCAGTATGAGCGGCCTCCTCCTGGGAAGGTCAAGTTGATACCTCTGCCTTTTTCTGCCTGGGACAAGCCTCAAGCTCGACCCGCTCCTCGGAGGCCACAGTCTCTGGCCTCACATCGGCCTGCTGGGGCTTACCGTGCCCAGCCTGGTTCTACTGACTCAGCTCAACCTGCTGCAGCCAATTCATCCCAGCCAGCTCCTGCCTCTTTGCCAGGCCCCGCCAAACCAGCTCAGCCAACTGTGACCAACCCAACCCAACCGGCTTGGCCCAACCATACCCAGCCTCGTGTCCCTCAGTCTGCTGCTCCTAGGCCTGCACCCTCCAAAACTTCATCTGGCGCTCCTCTCCAGCGGGAGCCTGTTCCCCCTGCTGTGAATAAGCGCCAGTCCCCACCCAAGCTCCAAACCCACTTTCTACTCCAAGACTTCAGCAAGCAACGAGTTCCATGGAGGGAACCCAACGTGCCTGAGCCAGTCATGTCAAAGCCCATCGAACAAGAGCAGAGGCCAGAGCGAGAGGCCATGAAGAGGCGGGCTCAACAACAACGGGAGAATGCTGCCAGATACACCTCTTCGGGCAAGCTGCAATTTTTCACCGAGAGGGAAAACGAAATGGAAATTGCCGACTACTACGGATACGTCAAGTGAGAGCTGCTAGGATTCTTGGTGCCACCTTGGCTACCAGCTGTTCTTCCATACACAGGTAAGACAGGTATAGAACTGAATAAGTAAATGGAATACAATTAATAGACGAGTAACAAACCTTTCGAATTTTCAGATGCTGCTAACTGGGGCGTGAGAAAGGAAGGACTGAAAGTTGGATGGGAGAATGAAGGAAAGGGGTAAAAACTGAGCAAAGAGGAAGGAACTTGGCCCAGGGCTAGGAAGGCCAAAAGAGACGTATGGATTTAGGAAAGGAAGCAGGAGCGAGGATGAAATGGCAGAAGTAAAAAGCAGGGTCAGAGGTCTGGGTTGAAAGAACACAATTGGAGTAGAGTTGAAGGTGACAGAAGATGAGTCTAGGTTTACTAGGAGAAATAGAAAAAGTCTCTCGGGGACGCTGGCCTTAAGTCTCACAACCACCAGATAGGTATTTCAGAAAACAAGAGGTTCAGGACACATCTCTGAAAGGTCTGAGTTGCCTTATTCAGGTGTGACTGTAGTGGGGGAATAGGGAAATCTACCAGAGAAGTGGCTAGGGCTCAGAGTTATCCTAGGGGCAGCTGACGACAGGGGCAGAGCCAAGGGAACTGCTGGATCAGGAGGCCCACGAACAAAGCAGGGGCATAGCCGCCTGTCACTTCCCTGCCAGGAAGGAAGCCAGGTATATTACTGTAACCAAGGCACACTGGGGTCTTTACTGTATGGAGAACTTGGCTCCTGCCCGCAATCCTACGGCTCGGCGTCACACACAGGAAGTAGGGCCTCTGGGCAACCAGAAATGGGAATGGGACTGAAGGAGATTCAGCCCACAAATATCCGACCACCAGCTTCCACCTCTGCAGTCTGCCACCCTGTGTCTGCTCAACGCATCACAGAAACAAGTTTTCAAGGTGAGTATACAGACGGCAGAGAAAAGTTGAACAATGAGGTCAGCATTCAAAAATGGGGTCAAATCGACAGCTGGGAAGGGGTGTAGAGACAGGTAGAATTTAGATCCTGAGCCTTTAATAACCACTACCTTCTCTCAGTGCTCTCTGTTTTTAGACTCTATATGAGAACACCTAGGGCTTCCCTGGTGGCGCCTGCCAATGCAGGGGACACGGGTTCGAGCCCTGGTCTGCGAAGATCCCACATGCCGTGCAGCAACTAAGCGCATGTGCCACAACGACGGAGCCTGCATTCTAGAGCCCGTGAGCCTCAACTACCGAAGCCCACGTGCCTACAGCCCATGCTCCGCAACAAGAGAAGCCACCGCGATGAGATGCCCGCACACCGCAACCGAGAGTAGCCCCCGCTAGCCGCCAACTAGAGAAAGCCCGTGCACAGCAATGAGAGACCCAGTGCAGCCAAAAAAATAAATACGTAGAATAAATAAGTTCAAACAGTAAATAAATACATAAACATAAATTACAAAAAAAAACAACACCTAATGCAGGTGGGAAGGTGGGAGGGCCACTGTAGAGGTCATCTATGCTACATGTACAAGAACCCCGAGAGCACACCAATCGGTACCACACTTTTCACTGCTGTAGCCGATCATTCCCCCTGTACTGCCACACTGTAGCACTCCCTTCCCTCATCTACTGCTATAGTCTCTTTGGAAGGTGTTTCCGAACTCTTGTTATCAGAGTGCCAGTTGAACTGTCCTCACTTCCTTCATTTATACCAGGATTGAAGACCTTGTGGTCCGAGATCCTGTCCAGAGAGCAAGCAGGCTAAGGCTCTGTCTTTGTTGATGTATTTCATCAGAAAGGGCTCTACCCCCTCTCCTAGTTCATGGTGTGAAGTGTTCTTGGCCTCTCGGGAAAGTGGGGAGAATGGAAAGGACCCTATATGAGAATGCTAGGCTCTGTAAAACATTTCAGGTTTTTAAAAATAAGACTCATTTTGTATTGGACTGACAACAGTCCTATGAAATACAAAGAAGGCCGAGAATCAGTGACAGGAAAGGATCACCAGTAAGAACTACAGCAGTCACCGCTTACCTCGTAGCATAGGGCACTGTCCGTGATCCTTAAGAAGAGTTAGTAGAAATGCCTTGCCCATCTTGCCCCTGAACCCCTTGAAAGGTACACGACTGCTGTGTTGGTGTTTAGGGGGAGCATCTCACTTACCAGGGACTGACTTCTCCCTTGATTCCTCTGTAGTGATGGAGACTTCCCCGCTGATGAAAAATTCCCTGGGATTGCAACCTCCAAGCCAGACAGCTTTCCTATGGAATGACAGAGAACTTGTCAAGGTGAAACACCAGTCTGCGGGAGAAAGGGAGGAAGAGAATGATGGAAATCGTTTCTGGGAAACTATTTTTACATTATGTGTTGTTTGTTCCCGGTAAATAAACTGAAATCTTCTTAACAGTACAACAAAATCTAAACCACTAAAGCCAACAATACAGGAGTATAACGTTCGACAAAAATTTCTTTGGCTGCGCAGCATGTGGGATCTTAGCTCCCCAACCAGGGATTGAACCCACGCCTGCTGCGTTGGAAGCGCAGAGTCTTCACCACGGGACCACCGGGGAAGTCCCAGGACTATCACTTTTAAAGGAGAAGGTACAAACCCCTCGGTTCTATGAACTGGAGATTTTTAGTAAGAAGTCAATATATTTGTTGTTAGGCACATTTTATGTTAGGCTGTCTCCCTGCACAGGATGCAGGCGCCTTGAGAATGGAAGTCATATCCCTCTATAGTACGTCCCTCTTCTTTCTGCTTTGCAGTTTGCTGCTCCACTTGTTCAACCCCACCTAGTAATAACCTATACTTCCCTTGTTCCTGTTTTCCCATCTGGAAAACAGACAAAAGGCAACCAAACAACGCAAAGGTCTCAACAAATAAGGGATATCCAAAACCAGAGATGGCCAGAACTTCTGTACCCCTGATGAAATAGTCCTCATACAAAACCTGATAATCAAATTCCTTAATGCTAGGAATCACAGTGAAAAATAGTATCTGAACTGACTTCTGTCAGATGAGTGAGAACTAAGGTTAATTCAGTGTATCTGAAGCATAGAAAGTGAGGGCAAAAGTGGCACAAGATGGGGCTAGAGAAGCAGAGAGGATTCTAGACCACGCAGAGTCTTAAAGGCCAACAGTGTGTTTTCTATTCTCAAAACAATGTTTGTGAGCGATGTTTATGAGCAACGTTCCAACTTGCTTTGAAGGTTTCTTGTGTGAAGAGTGGATTGGAAGGAAACAAGATATATGGACACTAGTTAGGACCTAATCGCAACAGACAGGCAAGTTCAGTATTAGGAAGTTGAGGAAGAGCTGGCTGACAGATTCCAAAGAAATTCAGGAGATGAACTGAAGCGGGCTTAATGGGGTAGGAGATGGAGGAAAGGAAGGTCTTAGGGAATTCAAGGGTTTACTGCACACATGAGCAAAGTCTCAAAATTAATCATTTGAACGTACAGAGGCGGATCTCCCAAATGACACCGGTTAGGAAGCAACGGTACGCCCTTTAGAATTCCTAGAGACAACACAAATCAACTGTTTCGATGGAAAATTCGGCGGGACTCTTGATTTCCATGGGAATACAGAGAAAAGAGACACTGATCTGGCTTGCAGGTATATTTAGGAAGCTGTTAGCCGGACATCACCTACTAGTATCATGTAAGTAGGCCGTCCGAAGTAGGAAGCTTAGGGGAAAAACCTGGAGGAAAACTTAAAAGCTTAAGCCACACCTCTACACTACACCACCTTTCACAATTTCTTCTCAGATAAGCATCATCCCCATCAGTGAAGAAACTCGTACCTCATAATAGGAAAAACAGGCCTAAAGATTCAATGTGTGTCTTGGGAGGTCCCATCTATGCGATATCTTCCTGGGACCAGAAAAGGCCCCAGGAAGATCCATCTCTGCACCCCTGAAAGCTTACCACCAAGGAAAATGACTAGGTCCATAGATTTCCTCCCTCAAACCAGCTTACCTCACACATAGATCATTAGCAACTCCGCCCTTACTCACATTATCACAGTCACAAGAGTGGTTAGGGAGAAAAGCACTAACCAGGGGAACTAAAACAGAGGCAATCCAGGCCAAGCTGGGCTGGTGGCAGATATCTTGCTCCTTACGCTCGGGTGCATAATGCGACTCACCACAGTGCCTTTTTCACAGACCCTTTTGAACGTTTCTCCACAGAATCCAACAGCTCAAGTTAGTTCATGACGCTTCAAGGTCAACAATCGTCAAGAGAAAAACATGCAATATGTCTTACAATGTTGGATTCCTTACAAACAGGACAAGGAGATAACCATGTAGACAAAACCAGAGCATTTGAAAACATCTGTATTCTACAAACACACCAGTGAATGCTATAAATAAGGTACTATGACATAAAACAAAATGAAAACTAGATGTGAGACTCTTCTCTTCAGTGTACAGACTTCATGGCAGTTGCTGCACACTATCTAGCTACTTAGATCTTTAACTCTCTGTTCTGTTAATACCAAATGAGGCCCAAGTGTGTCAACCTGTTTCCCACAGAAACCAAAAAGTCTACATGCATCTCTTTTCTCCTGTGCCCTTTCACCTTACCTGCTCCCAATTCTCCACCAACGTCCTCCTCTTTCTCTAATTATTCTCCTCTTCATTTTGCTTGGCCTTGCCCCCAAGCATGCAAGACAGAGAGTCCTAGAGGTCCAAGATTCTAGAGTGGCTGTTTGCAAGGCGGAGGAGATTACAGTAACTGCCACACTGTATATACTTCTGTGCAAAGAAAAAGGGACAGTGTTCAGAATGTCTCTCACATATAACAAGAGCTGGAGATGGCAGGATACCTGTGTGGCCCAAGGAACTAGAGCTAGCAAATTATGGGCCAAACAATTGCAACCAAAGGCTGGAAGAGGAAAGGTCTGCAACCAGCTCTGTCTCCTAGCTCTCTGGTATTTGCTGCCAACGGGCAGAGTCTATTTCGTGAAGCATCAAGCACTGAAAAGAAGACTCCTGCTGCTGGAAGGTGACAGGAAGTAACGTCCAATGCAAGATCAAGGCTTGTCCTCGAAGCAATGCCCATAATGGAAGAAAAAAAAAAAAGAGAAAGCGGAAGAGAAACGTTAAGTCGCAAGTCCAACCTGGCCCCCAGCCTAGCCCAGCCCAAGGAAGGTAGGAGTCAAGGAGAAGAAACTAAAAGAGAAGAGCCTTGGACCACAACATTCTCCACAAGGTACACTCAACAAACTTCACCCTACTCTTGAACCAAGTTACAAAAAGAGCTTCTTAATCCCTACTTTGGCTCCTTAAAAGCTGCTATCAGTTCACTCATTAGACACATATGATTTCAGAACAACTGTAATAGTTCAAACTAGATGGCTCTTTCCTTCCTAAGGATTATTAATTAAAGAAGATCTATATAGCTCTAAGTATATGATACATAAAATAGAATACTCTGTAGAATATAAGTAACTCTTAGTTCAGTGTATTAATGAACGTCTGTAAGAAATGTGGCAATGATTTCCCTAATGGAAGAGCCTGGGGGAGGTAAATCTGTCTTCTAGGATTTCCTCCCCAGAGCTCAGAAACTCAGGTGTTGTTTTAGCTCTCCTACACTCTCTTCACCCAAGCCCGCCTTCCTGTTGGGGATCGGACCTCCCTATTGGCTCTCTCATACCTTTCAACTGCCTGCTTTGTGACATCACTCTCCTACCAAACCTACTACCACTTGGTAGAGCCTTGGGGTTTCCGTGGAGCTGTTTGGACCAGTAACCAGTGACCTCTGTACTGGACACGTGCGCCGTTCAGCTGCAGCCACTCGGACATCCTCTAGTGTTGTCTCCTCATCCCTGGTACCTGCAGTGGATGCTTCCTCTTCTCTGACCATGTCAGGTAAGAAAAGAAACTTTGGAAAGTTTTGCGTTCGATTTCTTTTGCCCCTAAATTGAGTAAGTAGGAGATTCAAAATAGCATGGAATAATGAGGGAAAGTATTGAACTACAAGTCTGGAGACCTAATTTCAGTTTTGACTTTGACGTTTACTATCTGTGTGACTTTGGACAAATCACTGGCTGTCTCACAAAGCCTGTTGCTTTCCTTAACTGTTACGTTAGGATACCACGTTGGGTTGATCACTCTGATCCCCTTCTTTTCCAGTATTGAGCCTTAAAGGGTACCCATGTAGAAAACGAAATCAGACACTTCTCAAGAGTGTTTCAACAGAAACATAGAAAAGCCAGGGGACATAGAAAACTAGCAATATATACCAAGATGTTTCATCTCTAATGGTCTCCCTCCACTAGGATTTCGACTAGTTGAAAAGAGAGAATAGGGAGAGAGGATGGAGAGTACTGGGCTCTACAGGGAGGCACAGAGTCGAGCGTAAGGAAGTTTAGGATGGTTTTCATTAGCACAGGCCAACAGGCACCAAGAGATGGGAGAAAATGTAAGAATGAAGAGGGAAAGCATAGAGGAGCTCTCAAGAAAAACGGAGTTTGCAATGGAATGCTGATGGGAACCAAAGATTTTCAATTAAAGCAGAAACAGCACAGAGGGAAACCTGCTCAGAGCAGGGCAAAACCAAGTTGATGGTAGCAAACCCTTACATTAACAGACTAAGAAGGAAAGTAAGGCCAGAACAGGGGATCACCAGGAAAGGCAGCTTATCAGAAAAGTCATACTCCGTTTTCTTTCTTTTATTGCCTCTCTGAATACAGTTGGCCACTTGACAGTTTTGAATATAAACATTTTAGAAATACGTTTTAGAAATGATGCCTCCTATAAACAAGCAACCACAGTGGTTATCTAGGGGGCTGCTTTTCAGTGTTTTATTCTTTCTAATTTTTAAACTAGGTAGACATTTCACCAATTCAACATTTTAAGTGATATCTTCTAAATTGAATCAGAAGGACTATTTTCCTTGGTGTGATATGTAGGTTCTAAGGCAAGGCTGCTTTTCATTTTTACAGTTATTTCCTTCCTAACACAGAGAGCACATTGATCAACAGCCATCGTTCGCTTGTAGAGCTTAGCTACCGAAGAAGAAGAAGAAAAAGTCAAGCCCCACATCTCTAATTCCCCCCCCCACTTAGGGAATTCCCTGGCGGTCCAGTGCTTAGGACTCGGTGCTTTCACGGCCAGGGCCACGCGGCGCGGCCAAAGAAACAAAACAAACAAACATCCACGTTTATCGAAAACCATATTGTGGAGTCCTGTGGATTTTCTTACATTTGAAAATCTTTTTTAATTGGATTCTAGGCATGATGGTTTTTTGAGGTTTTGGGATGCCATCTTCTTGGATGCTGAAGATGATTCTAATCTAAGTTCTAGGATAAATCCAAAAACCTTCCTGATACATTTTAAGCTTCCTTTCTGCTTATTATATAAGCTATATTCATTGAAATATATATTTCTCCTAGGCTTAATACCTCTTACTTGCTGGGTAAAAATATGAAGGAGCACAATAATGAAACTCTTTTACACTTATTATTTTGCTGTCTGCTTCGTACCGGTTTTCATTGAAATACTTGTCTATATGTGTTGTGGCTACCTATACATGCACATTTATTGCATTCTGTTGCTTGTTATGCATTTTTTACTGACATACCTTCTCTGTCTGTATGCATTGGCTAGGAATTCATTCACCTCTATCACCTCCATCGTGTCTTCTGGTTAATAGTATTCACTAAAATAGAGTGGGCAAAATTCACTTTCATAATATTGCATGGATAGTACAGAATGCCATTTGTTAGTAAATTCATTAGGCTTCGATACTTGCCACATACCCCAGTTTTCATTAATATCTATGGATTTCTTTTTCGTTAACGTAATATGCTTGTCATGATTTTTCTTTGTCTTTCTAGAACTTATTGTATCTTCCTCCATATAAATCATACGCAATAGATCAGCTTATTCATCTATTAATTATTACTGCTATTATTATTGGTGGTGGTGTTATAACCACTTTATAGGTGAGGAATCTGAAGTAATCAGATAACTTTTCCCTTTCCAAAAGCACTTAAGAAATCCACTTTCGGGTAATCATTTTGAGGTAGGATGAGAAACCAGGCTTGAAGAGGGCAAAAATGACTCTTTCAATTCACCAGTTGGACTGAGCTGTACGTCACCTCTAGGTAATAGCGTGGGAACTGCACAAGCAAAGGGAGACACTGAAGACGACCATGGTAATAGCCGTACTGTTTTCTAATGGACAAAAAAAATGCCTATATTATAAGTTCTATTTCTCCTGCTTTCTGGCAGTATCATGCTCAGAGTGGAGTCCTGGCAAGGAAGTCAGGATACTTAGGTTCTGAAACCTGGTAATGATACTAACATAATGAGAGAACTTGAACAAGTCAACCCGACCTCTCTGAGCCTCAGTTTCCTTACTCACGAAATGAGACTGAGAACATCGAAGTTCTCTAAGGGCCTCCTAGTTCTAAAATGCTTCCAGTCTAGGAAATAGCATAGAAGTCAATACGAGTGCAGGCTGAAGGGAAAGACAGGGCAGGGAGAAGGTTGCTTCCAGCCTAGAGAACAATCTCTGAACCACACCACTTGGCTCTTCTGCCCGTCTGTGCCCAAGATGGGAGCACAGGCAGTTAATAGAGAAGAGTGGAAAACTGCTCAGTCCTTACAGCCATCATTAACTGTCTGATTTTGGGTTTCTCAGGAAGTAGTGATAGTAGAGGTGTCCTGATAGCAAGAACCTTCAGATGATGCCGTTCCTCAAACGTAGTGAGAATTTCTCAACCTCCCTGAGTTTTTCATGACCCTCTTGTTCTTACAGAAAATTTCCAACATCCATCTCTACTTGGAACTCTAAATTCTCTGCAGCATTCTCCTCCTGTGGTGAGCAATGCAACTTCCCTAACACGAAGTGTCTGCAACTTCTCCAGAGTCTCTGCCCCTGCCGTCAGTTCGGCATCGGCTACTGGTACCCCTTTCCAGACACTCATGGGTAGTGCCTACCTTTACCAACATTCTAGCACGACTATGTTATCTGGAGTTACTGACCACAGCCAGATCTCCACTTCAGCTGCTTCCTATCCAGGTGTTCTTGAGTGGGACATCACAGCAAGCACTGAAAAGAATTCTTCTTCACTCGGAGACTTTACTCTGGCACTCACTGACCGCCACACAGCTGCCTCCTCCATGTTTCTGGCAGCCCAGGATGATAAAACTTCAGACGCCAAGAACATGGTCCCTCTACATCCATCGCTTTCTGCCAGCCTTGCTCAGGGAACACCATCTCAGATTCCAAATCAGGGGCAGAGCCGCCTGCCACTTCCCTGCCAGGAAGGAAGCCAGGTATATTACTATAACCAAGGCACACTGGAGTCTTTACTGTATGGAGAACTTGGCTCCTGCCCGCAATCCTACGGCTCGGCGTCATACACAGGAAGTCGGGCCTCTGGGCAACCAGAAATGGGAATGGGACTGAAGGAGATTCAGCCCACAAATATCCGACCACCAGCTTCCACCTCTGCAGTCTGCCACCCTGTGTCTGCTCAACGCATCACAGAAACAAGTTTTCAAGGTGAGTATAACAAACGCCAGAGAAAGTTGAAGAATGAGGTCGGCACTCAAAAATGGGGTCAAATCGACAGCTGGGAAGGGGTGTAGAGGCAGGTAGAATTTAGATCCTGAGCCTTTAATAACCACTACCTTCGCTCAGTGCCCTCTGTTTTTAGACTCTCTATGAGAACACCTAGGGCTTCCCTGGTGGCGCCGTGGTTAAGAATCCGCCTGCCAATGCAATGCGGGGGACACGGGTTCGAGCCCTGGTCTGCGAAGATCCCACATGCCGTGCAGCAACTAAGCGCATGTGCCACAACGACGGAGCCTGCATTCTAGAGCCCGTGAGCCTCAACTACCGAAGCCCACGTGCCTACAGCCCATGCTCCGCAACAAAGAGAAGCCACCGCGATGAGAAGCCCGCACACCGCAACCAAGAGTAGCCCCTGCTAGCCGCCAACTAGAGAAAGCCCGTGCACAGCAATGAGAGACCCAGTGCAGCCAAAAAAATAAATACGTAGAATAAATAAGTTCAAACAGTAAATAAATACATAAACATAAATTACAAAAAAAAGAACACCTAATGCAGGTGGGAAGGTGGGAGGGCCACTGTAGAGGTCATCTATGCTACATGTACAAGAACCCCGAGAGCACACCAATCGGTACCACACTTTTCACTGCTGTAGCCGATCGTTCCCCCTGTACTGCCACACTGTAGCACTCCCTTCCCTCATCTACTGCTATAGTCTCTTCGGAAGGTGTTTCAGAACTCTTGTTATGAGAGTGCCAGTTGAACTGTCCTCACTTCCTTCATTTATACCAGGATTGAAGACCTTGTGGTCCGAGATCCTGTCCAGAGAGCAAGCAGGCTAAGACTCTGTCTTTGTTGATGTATTTCATCAGCAAGGGCTCTACCCCCTCTCCTAGTTCATGGTGTGACGTGTTCTTGGCCTCTCGGGAAAGTGGGGAGAATGGAAAGGACCCTATATGAGAATGCTAGGCTTTGTAAAACATTTCAGGTTTTTAAAAATAAGACTCATTTTGTATTGGACTTATAAACAGTCCTATGAAATACAAAGCGAGCCGAGAATCAGCGACAGGAAAGGCTCACCAGTAAGAATTACAACAGTCACCGCTTACCTCGTAGCATAGGGCACTGTCCGTGATCCTTAAGAAGAGTTAGTAGAAATGCCTTGCCCATCTTGCCCCTGAACCCCTTGAAAGGTACACGACTGCTGTGTTGGTGTTTAGGGGGAGCATCTCACTTACCAGGGACTGACTTCTCCCTTGATCCCTTTGTAGGGATGGAGACCTCCCCCCTGGTGATGAAAAATTCCCTGGGATTGCAACCTCCAAGCCAGACGTTTTGTGTGACACAAAGTCAAGAACTCCCCAAGTCCTGCAGTAGCAGAAACAGCCACATACTTGAGAGTAACCCACCATCTGAACTTGGGGACATTTCAGTGACAGCTCCAGTCCAGAGTGCCAGGCGTCTCCTGGCCCTGCCTCCAGCTCCAAGCCAGGGACAAATAGAGAGTAAGCACGTGGATGATATCAAAACCAAGCTTTCAAAGCCTCTGGATGCCTACCAGATCCCAACAGAGAACCAAGATCCTCCACTACTCCCTTTAGGAATCCCTGATATTCACCAGCCGCTGGCCTGCACCGATCCCCTCAGCCAAGAGGAGCAGCCTGGTTCTGAAAATGCTGATCTGGGAGAGAACAGCCGGAGTCGTCAGGACCTAGGGACACTTGAAAATGGGATTGAACCTAGCAGTGGTCTTGCAGACATTACTACACTGGCGGAGGATATTCACCTTCCCCAGCTCTTTAATCCTTTGAAAGATCTTGATCAATCCCAAGGTCCCAACGTGATCAAAGCTAAAGACACCAGAGCCATTAAGGTGAATCAGGTGCAGGAAAAGCCAAGTGTCATAAAGGTTCCCTCTGATCAACCCAGGAAGAACAAACAGAAAGCCTCTGAGCCTATCAGTGGCGCTCCCAAGGCCAAAATCCAGCCAAAGAATCCAGAGTGCCTGTTAGGGGGAGAAGTGGTTACATGCCACGCTGCAGTCAGTGACAGGGCTCCTGTGAACACGGCCAAGCACTCTCAAGGCAAACCTCAGAAAGCTGCATCCAGAAAGATCAGCAAAACTAAGAGCCACGGGCAGGAAAAGACCAAAAGGACCAGAGGGAGAAACAAGGCTGAGGAGAACAAGCAGTCAGGGAACAAAGTCAAGGCAGAAGAGAAGCCAGCAATCCCCCACACGAAGCGAAAGGAACACCAAACTGAGCTTCTCCAACAGAGCTTTCAAAAGCCTCGAACCTCCCTTGGCGTGCGCATGCTGGAGTCTGTGAAGGTTCTTCATGCGCTGGGGAAGAAGAATGAGACGAAAACTGGGCTCTCTTCCTGTCGGCTCTTGGGAAAGTCAAGCAACCCCAAAGACCCCCAGCCACCCCCAGCTATCCAGCCATGGCGGCATACCCCACGTGAGGGGAAGGGTCCTGAGAAAACGCAAGTCCAAGCCCAGAAACCAGACAGCAGTGCTGAAACAGAGTGTCCGTCTCCAGCCCAGTATGAGCGGCCTCCTCCTGGGAAGGTCAAGTTGATACCTCTGCCTTTTTCTGCCTGGGACAAGCCTCAAGCTCGACCCGCTCCTCGGAGGCCACAGTCTCTGGCCTCACATCGGCCTGCTGGGGCTTACCGTGCCCAGCCTGGTTCTACTGACTCAGCTCAACCTGCTGCAGCCAATTCATCCCAGCCAGCTCCTGCCTCTTTGCCAGGCCCCGCCAAACCAGCTCAGCCAACTGTGACCAACCCAACCCAACCGGCTTGGCCCAACCATACCCAGCCTCGTGTCCCTCAGTCTGCTGCTCCTAGGCCTGCACCCTCCAAAACTTCATCTGGCGCTCCTCTCCAGCGGGAGCCTGTTCCCCCTGCTGTGAATAAGCGCCAGTCCCCACCCAAGCTCCAAACCCACTTTCTACTCCAAGACTTCAGCAAGCAACGAGTTCCATGGAGGGAACCCAACGTGCCTGAGCCAGTCATGTCAAAGCCCATCGAACAAGAGCAGAGGCCAGAGCGAGAGGCCATGAAGAGGCGGGCTCAACAACAACGGGAGAATGCTGCCAGATACACCTCTTCGGGCAAGCTGCAATTTTTCACCGAGAGGGAAAACGAAATGGAAATTGCCGACTACTACGGATACGTCAAGTGAGAGCTGCTAGGATTCTTGGTGCCACCTTGGCTACCAGCTGTTCTTCCATACACAGGTAAGACAGGTATAGAACTGAATAAGTAAATGGAATACAATTAATAGACGAGTAACAAACCTTTCGAATTTTCAGATGCTGCTAACTGGGGCGTGAGAAAGGAAGGACTGAAAGTTGGATGGGAGAATGAAGGAAAGGGGTAAAAACTGAGCAAAGAGGAAGGAACTTGGCCCAGGGCTAGGAAGGCCAAAAGAGACGTATGGATTTAGGAAAGGAAGCAGGAGCGAGGATGAAATGGCAGAAGTAAAAAGCAGGGTCAGAGGTCTGGGTTGAAAGAACACAATTGGAGTAGAGTTGAAGGTGACAGAAGATGAGTCTAGGTTTACTAGGAGAAATAGAAAAAGTCTCTCGGGGACGCTGGCCTTAAGTCTCACAACCACCAGATAGGTATTTCAGAAAACAAGAGGTTCAGGACACATCTCTGAAAGGTCTGAGTTGCCTTATTCAGGTGTGACTGTAGTGGGGGAATAGGGAAATCTACCAGAGAAGTGGCTAGGGCTCAGAGTTATCCTAGGGGCAGCTGACGACAGGGGCAGAGCCAAGGGAACTGCTGGATCAGGAGGCCCACGAACAAAGCAGGGGCATAGCCGCCTGTCACTTCCCTGCCAGGAAGGAAGCCAGGTATATTACTGTAACCAAGGCACACTGGGGTCTTTACTGTATGGAGAACTTGGCTCCTGCCCGCAATCCTACGGCTCGGCGTCACACACAGGAAGTAGGGCCTCTGGGCAACCAGAAATGGGAATGGGACTGAAGGAGATTCAGCCCACAAATATCCGACCACCAGCTTCCACCTCTGCAGTCTGCCACCCTGTGTCTGCTCAACGCATCACAGAAACAAGTTTTCAAGGTGAGTATACAGACGGCAGAGAAAAGTTGAACAATGAGGTCAGCATTCAAAAATGGGGTCAAATCGACAGCTGGGAAGGGGTGTAGAGACAGGTAGAATTTAGATCCTGAGCCTTTAATAACCACTACCTTCTCTCAGTGCTCTCTGTTTTTAGACTCTATATGAGAACACCTAGGGCTTCCCTGGTGGCGCCTGCCAATGCAGGGGACACGGGTTCGAGCCCTGGTCTGCGAAGATCCCACATGCCGTGCAGCAACTAAGCGCATGTGCCACGACGACGGAGCCTGCATTCTAGAGCCCGTGAGCCTCAACTACCGAAGCCCACGTGCCTACAGCCCATGCTCCGCAACAAGAGAAGCCACCGCGATGAGATGCCCGCACACCGCAACCGAGAGTAGCCCCCGCTAGCCGCCAACTAGAGAAAGCCCGTGCACAGCAATGAGAGACCCAGTGCAGCCAAAAACATAAATACGTAGAATAAATAAGTTCAAACAGTAAATAAATACATAAACATAAATTACAAAAAAAAAGAACACCTAATGCAGGTGGGAAGGTGGGAGGGCCACCGTAGAGGTCATCTATGCTACATGTACAAGAACCCCGAGAGCACACCAATCGGTACCACACTTTTCACTGCTGTAGCCGATCGTTCCCCCTGTACTGCCACACTGTAGCACTCCCTTCCCTCATCTACTGCTATAGTCTCTTCGGAAGGTGTTTCCGAACTCTTGTTATGAGAGTGCCAGTTGAACTGTCCTCACTTCCTTCATTTATACCAGGATTGAAGACCTTGTGGTCCGAGATCCTGTCCAGAGAGCAAGCAGGCTAAGGCTCTGTCTTTGTTGATGTATTTCATCAGAAAGGGCTCTACCCCCTCTCCTAGTTCATGGTGTGAAGTGTTCTTGGCCTCTCGGGAAAGTGGGGAGAATGGAAAGGACCCTATATGAGAATGCTAGGCTCTGTAAAACATTTCAGGTTTTTAAAAATAAGACTCATTTTGTATTGGACTGACAACAGTCCTATGAAATACAAAGAAGGCCGAGAATCAGTGACAGGAAAGGATCACCAGTAAGAACTACAGCAGTCACCGCTTACCTCGTAGCATAGGGCACTGTCCGTGATCCTTAAGAAGAGTTAGTAGAAATGCCTTGCCCATCTTGCCCCTGAACCCCTTGAAAGGTACACGACTGCTGTGTTGGTGTTTAGGGGGAGCATCTCACTTACCAGGGACTGACTTCTCCCTTGATTCCTCTGTAGTGATGGAGACTTCCCCGCTGATGAAAAATTCCCTGGGATTGCAACCTCCAAGCCAGACAGCTTTCCTATGGAATGACAGAGAACTTGTCAAGGTGAAACACCAGTCTGCGGGAGAAAGGGAGGAAGAGAATGATGGAAATCGTTTCTGGGAAACTATTTTTACATTATGTGTTGTTTGTTCCCGGTAAATAAACTGAAATCTTCTTAACAGTACAACAAAATCTAAACCACTAAAGCCAACAATACAGGAGTATAACGTTCGACAAAAATTTCTTTGGCTGCGCAGCATGTGGGATCTTAGCTCCCCAACCAGGGATTGAACCCACGCCTGCTGCGTTGGAAGCGCAGAGTCTTCACCACGGGACCACCGGGGAAGTCCCAGGACTATCACTTTTAAAGGAGAAGGTACAAACCCCTCGGTTCTATGAACTGGAGATTTTTAGTAAGAAGTCAATATATTTGTTGTTAGGCACATTTTATGTTAGGCTGTCTCCCTGCACAGGATGCAGGCGCCTTGAGAATGGAAGTCATATCCCTCTATAGTACGTCCCTCTTCTTTCTGCTTTGCAGTTTGCTGCTCCACTTGTTCAACCCCACCTAGTAATAACCTATACTTCCCTTGTTCCTGTTTTCCCATCTGGAAAACAGACAAAAGGCAACCAAACAACGCAAAGGTCTCAACAAATAAGGGATATCCAAAACCAGAGATGGCCAGAACTTCTGTACCCCTGATGAAATAGTCCTCATACAAAACCTGATAATCAAATTCCTTAATGCTAGGAATCACAGTGAAAAATAGTATCTGAACTGACTTCTGTCAGATGAGTGAGAACTAAGGTTAATTCAGTGTATCTGAAGCATAGAAAGTGAGGGCAAAAGTGGCACAAGATGGGGCTAGAGAAGCAGAGAGGATTCTAGACCACGCAGAGTCTTAAAGGCCAACAGTGTGTTTTCTATTCTCAAAACAATGTTTGTGAGCGATGTTTATGAGCAACGTTCCAACTTGCTTTGAAGGTTTCTTGTGTGAAGAGTGGATTGGAAGGAAACAAGATATATGGACACTAGTTAGGACCTAATCGCAACAGACAGGCAAGTTCAGTATTAGGAAGTTGAGGAAGAGCTGGCTGACAGATTCCAAAGAAATTCAGGAGATGAACTGAAGCGGGCTTAATGGGGTAGGAGATGGAGGAAAGGAAGGTCTTAGGGAATTCAAGGGTTTACTGCACACATGAGCAAAGTCTCAAAATTAATCATTTGAACGTACAGAGGCGGATCTCCCAAATGACACCGGTTAGGAAGCAACGGTACGCCCTTTAGAATTCCTAGAGACAACACAAATCAACTGTTTCGATGGAAAATTCGGCGGGACTCTTGATTTCCATGGGAATACAGAGAAAAGAGACACTGATCTGGCTTGCAGGTATATTTAGGAAGCTGTTAGCCGGACATCACCTACTAGTATCATGTAAGTAGGCCGTCCGAAGTAGGAAGCTTAGGGGAAAAACCTGGAGGAAAACTTAAAAGCTTAAGCCACACCTCTACACTACACCACCTTTCACAATTTCTTCTCAGATAAGCATCATCCCCATCAGTGAAGAAACTCGTACCTCATAATAGGAAAAACAGGCCTAAAGATTCAATGTGTGTCTTGGGAGGTCCCATCTATGCGATATCTTCCTGGGACCAGAAAAGGCCCCAGGAAGATCCATCTCTGCACCCCTGAAAGCTTACCACCAAGGAAAATGACTAGGTCCATAGATTTCCTCCCTCAAACCAGCTTACCTCACACATAGATCATTAGCAACTCCGCCCTTACTCACATTATCACAGTCACAAGAGTGGTTAGGGAGAAAAGCACTAACCAGGGGAACTAAAACAGAGGCAATCCAGGCCAAGCTGGGCTGGTGGCAGATATCTTGCTCCTTACGCTCGGGTGCATAATGCGACTCACCACAGTGCCTTTTTCACAGACCCTTTTGAACGTTTCTCCACAGAATCCAACAGCTCAAGTTAGTTCATGACGCTTCAAGGTCAACAATCGTCAAGAGAAAAACATGCAATATGTCTTACAATGTTGGATTCCTTACAAACAGGACAAGGAGATAACCATGTAGACAAAACCAGAGCATTTGAAAACATCTGTATTCTACAAACACACCAGTGAATGCTATAAATAAGGTACTATGACATAAAACAAAATGAAAACTAGATGTGAGACTCTTCTCTTCAGTGTACAGACTTCATGGCAGTTGCTGCACACTATCTAGCTACTTAGATCTTTAACTCTCTGTTCTGTTAATACCAAATGAGGCCCAAGTGTGTCAACCTGTTTCCCACAGAAACCAAAAAGTCTACATGCATCTCTTTTCTCCTGTGCCCTTTCACCTTACCTGCTCCCAATTCTCCACCAACGTCCTCCTCTTTCTCTAATTATTCTCCTCTTCATTTTGCTTGGCCTTGCCCCCAAGCATGCAAGACAGAGAGTCCTAGAGGTCCAAGATTCTAGAGTGGCTGTTTGCAAGGCGGAGGAGATTACAGTAACTGCCACACTGTATATACTTCTGTGCAAAGAAAAAGGGACAGTGTTCAGAATGTCTCTCACATATAACAAGAGCTGGAGATGGCAGGATACCTGTGTGGCCCAAGGAACTAGAGCTAGCAAATTATGGGCCAAACAATTGCAACCAAAGGCTGGAAGAGGAAAGGTCTGCAACCAGCTCTGTCTCCTAGCTCTCTGGTATTTGCTGCCAACGGGCAGAGTCTATTTCGTGAAGCATCAAGCACTGAAAAGAAGACTCCTGCTGCTGGAAGGTGACAGGAAGTAACGTCCAATGCAAGATCAAGGCTTGTCCTCGAAGCAATGCCCATAATGGAAGAAAAAAAAAAAAGAGAAAGCGGAAGAGAAACGTTAAGTCGCAAGTCCAACCTGGCCCCCAGCCTAGCCCAGCCCAAGGAAGGTAGGAGTCAAGGAGAAGAAACTAAAAGAGAAGAGCCTTGGACCACAACATTCTCCACAAGGTACACTCAACAAACTTCACCCTACTCTTGAACCAAGTTACAAAGAGAGCTTCTTAATCCCTACTTTGGCTCCTTAAAAGCTGCTATCAGTTCACTCATTAGACACATATGATTTCAGAACAACTGTAATAGTTCAAACTAGATGGCTCTTTCCTTCCTAAGGATTATTAATTAAAGAAGATCTATATAGCTCTAAGTATATGATACATAAAATAGAATACTCTGTAGAATATAAGTAACTCTTAGTTCAGTGTATTAATGAACGTCTGTAAGAAATGTGGCAATGATTTCCCTAATGGAAGAGCCTGGGGGAGGTAAATCTGTCTTCTAGGATTTCCTCCTCCCCAAAGCTCAGAAACTCAGGTGTTGTTTTAGCTCTCCTACACTCTCTTCACCCAAGCCCGCCTTCCTGTTGGGGATCGGACCTCCCTATTGGCTCTCTCATACCTTTCAACTGCCTGCTTTGTGACATCACTCTCCTCCCAAACCTACTACCACTTGGTAGAGCCTTGGGGTTTCCGTGGAGCTGTTTGGACCAGTAACCAGTGACCTCTGTACTGGACACGTGCGCCGTTCAGCTGCAGCCACTCGGACATCCTCTAGTGTTGTCTCCTCATCCCTTGTACCTGCAGTGGATGCTTCCTCTTCTCTGACCATGTCAGGTAAGAAAAGAAACTTTGGAAAGTTTTGCGTTCGATTTCTTTTGCCCCTAAATTGAGTAAGTAGGAGATTCAAAATAGCATGGAATAATGAGGGAAAGTATTGAACTACACGTCTGGAGACCTAATTTCAGTTTTGACTTTGACGTTTACTATCTGTGTGACTTTGGACAAATCACTGGCTGTCTCACAAAGCCTGTTGCTTTCCTTAACTGTTACGTTAGGATACCACGTTGGGTTGATCACTCTGATCCCCTTCTTTTCCAGTATTGAGCCTTAAAGGGTACCCATGTAGAAAACGAAATCAGACACTTCTCAAGAGTGTTTCAACAGAAACATAGAAAAGCCAGGGGACATAGAAAACTAGCAATATATACCAAGATGTTTCATCTCTAATGGTCTCCCTCCACTAGGATTTCGACTAGTTGAAAAGAGAGAATAGGGAGAGAGGATGGAGAGTACTGGGCTCTACAGGGAGGCACAGAGTCGAGCGTAAGGAAGTTTAGGATGGTTTTCATTAGCACAGGCCAACAGGCACCAAGAGATGGGAGAAAATGTAAGAATGAAGAGGGAAAGCATAGAGGAGCTCTCAAGAAAAACGGAGTTTGCAATGGAATGCTGATGGGAACCAAAGATTTTCAATTAAAGCAGAAACAGCACAGAGGGAAACCTGCTCAGAGCAGGGCAAAACCAAGTTGATGGTAGCAAACCCTTACATTAACAGACTTAAGAAGGAAAGTAAGGCCAGAACAGGGGATCACCGGGAAAGGCAGCTTATCAGAAAAGTCATACTCCGTTTTCTTTCTTTTATTGCCTCTCTGAATACAGTTGGCCACTTGACAGTTTTGAATATAAACATTTTAGAAATACGTTTTAGAAATGATGCCTCCTATAAACAAGCAACCACAGTGGTTATCTAGGGGGCTGCTTTTCAGTGTTTTATTCTTTCTAATTTTTAAACTAGGTAGACATTTCACCAATTCAACATTTTAAGTGATATCTTCTAAATTGAATCAGAAGGACTATTTTCCTTGGTGTGATATGTAGGTTCTAAGGCAAGGCTGCTTTTCATTTTTACAGTTATTTCCTTCCTAACACAGAGAGCACATTGATCAACAGCCATCGTTCGCTTGTAGAGCTTAGCTACCGAAGAAGAAGAAGAAAAAGTCAAGCCCCACATCTCTAATTCCCCCCCCCACTTAGGGAATTCCCTGGCGGTCCAGTGCTTAGGACTCGGTGCTTTCACGGCCAGGGCCACGCGGCGCGGCCAAAGAAACAAAACAAACAAACATCCACGTTTATCGAAAACCATATTGTGGAGTCCTGTGGATTTTCTTACATTTGAAAATCTTTTTTAATTGGATTCTAGGCATGATGGTTTTTTGAGGTTTTGGGATGCCATCTTCTTGGATGCTGAAGATGATTCTAATCTAAGTTCTAGGATAAATCCAAAAACCTTCCTGATACATTTTAAGCTTCCTTTCTGCTTATTATATAAGCTATATTCATTGAAATATATATTTCTCCTAGGCTTAATACCTCTTACTTGCTGGGTAAAAATATGAAGGAGCACAATAATGAAACTCTTTTACACTTATTATTTTGCTGTCTGCTTCGTACCGGTTTTCATTGAAATACTTGTCTATATGTGTTGTGGCTACCTATACATGCACATTTATTGCATTCTGTTGCTTGTTATGCATTTTTTACTGACATACCTTCTCTGTCTGTATGCATTGGCTAGGAATTCATTCACCTCTATCACCTCCATCGTGTCTTCTGGTTAATAGTATTCACTAAAATAGAGTGGGCAAAATTCACTTTCATAATATTGCATGGATAGTACAGAATGCCATTTGTTAGTAAATTCATTAGGCTTCGATACTTGCCACATACCCCAGTTTTCATTAATATCTATGGATTTCTTTTTCGTTAACGTAATATGCTTGTCATGATTTTTCTTTGTCTTTCTAGAACTTATTGTATCTTCCTCCATATAAATCATACGCAATAGATCAGCTTATTCATCTATTAATTATTACTGCTATTATTATTGGTGGTGGTGTTATAACCACTTTACAGGTGAGGAATCTGAAGTAATCAGATAACTCTTCCCTTTCCAAAAGCACTTAAGAAATCCACTTTCGGGTAATCATTTTGAGGTAGGATGAGAAACCAGGCTTGAAGAGGGCAAAAATGACTCTTTCAATTCACCAGTTGGACTGAGCTGTACGTCACCTCTAGGTAATAGCGTGGGAACTGCACAAGCAAAGGGAGACACTGAAGACGACAATGGTAACAGCCGTACTGTTTTCTAATGGACAAAAAAAATGCCTATATTATAAGTTCTATTTCTCCTGCTTTCTGGCAGTATCATGCTCAGAGTGGAGTCCTGGCAAGGAAGTCAGGATACTTAGGTTCTGAAACCTGGTAATGATACTAACATAATGAGAGAACTTGAACAAGTCAACCCGACCTCTCTGAGCCTCAGTTTCCTTACGAAATGAGACTGAGAACATCGAAGTTCTCTAAGGGCCTCCTAGTTCTAAAATGCTTCCAGTCTAGGAAATAGCATAGAAGTCAATACGAGTGCAGGCTGAAGGGAAAGACAGGGCAGGGAGAAGGTTGCTTCCAGCCTAGAGAACAATCTCTGAACCACACCACTTGGCTCTTCTGCCCGTCTGTGCCCAAGATGGGAGCACAGGCAGTTAATAGAGAAGAGTGGAAAACTGCTCAGTCCTTACAGCCATCATTAACTGTCTGATTTTGGGTTTCTCAGGAAGTAGTGATAGTAGAGGTGTCCTGATAGCAAGAACCTTCAGATGATGCCGTTCCTCAAACGTAGTGAGAATTTCTCAACCTCCCTGAGTTTTTCATGACCCTCTTGTTCTTACAGAAAATTTCCAACATCCATCTCTACTTGGAACTCTAAATTCTCTGCAGCATTCTCCTCCTGTGGTGAGCAATGCAACTTCCCTAACACGAAGTGTCTGCAACTTCTCCAGAGTCTCTGCCCCTGCCGTCAGTTCGGCATCGGCTACCGGTACCCCTTTCCAGACACTCATGGGTAGTGCCTACCTTTACCAACATTCTAGCACGACTATGTTATCTGGAGTTACTGACCACAGCCAGATCTCCACTTCAGCTGCTTCCTATCCAGGTGTTCTTGAGTGGGACATCACAGCAAGCACTGAAAAGAATTCTTCTTCACTCGGAGACTTTACTCTGGCACTCACTGACCGCCACACAGCTGCCTCCTCCATGTTTCTGGCAGCCCAGGATGATAAAACTTCAGACGCCAAGAACATGGTCCCTCTACATCCATCGCTTTCTGCCAGCCTTGCTCAGGGAACACCATCTCAGATTCCAAATCAGGGGCAGAGCCGCCTGCCACTTCCCTGCCAGGAAGGAAGCCAGGTATATTACTATCACCAAGGCACACTGGAGTCTTTACTGTATGGAGAACTTGGCTCCTGCCCGCAATCCTACGGCTCGGCGTCATACACAGGAAGTCGGGCCTCTGGGCAACCAGAAATGGGAATGGGACTGAAGGAGATTCAGCCCACAAATATCCGACCACCAGCTTCCACCTCTGCAGTCTGCCACCCTGTGTCTGCTCAACGCATCACAGAAACAAGTTTTCAAGGTGAGTATAACAAACGCCAGAGAAAGTTGAAGAATGAGGTCGGCACTCAAAAATGGGGTCAAATCGACAGCTGGGAAGGGGTGTAGAGGCAGGTAGAATTTAGATCCTGAGCCTTTAATAACCACTACCTTCGCTCAGTGCCCTCTGTTTTTAGACTCTCTATGAGAACACCTAGGGCTTCCCTGGTGGCGCCGTGGTTAAGAATCCGCCTGCCAATGCAATGCGGGGGACACGGGTTCGAGCCCTGGTCTGCGAAGATCCCACATGCCGTGCAGCAACTAAGCGCATGTGCCACAACGACGGAGCCTGCATTCTAGAGCCCGTGAGCCTCAACTACCGAAGCCCACGTGCCTACAGCCCATGCTCCGCAACAAAGAGAAGCCACCGCGATGAGAAGCCCGCACACCGCAACCAAGAGTAGCCCCCGCTAGCCGCCAACTAGAGAAAGCCCGTGCACAGCAATGAGAGACCCAGTGCAGCCAAAAAAATAAATACGTAGAATAAATAAGTTCAAACAGTAAATAAATACATAAACATAAATTACAAAAAAAAGAACACCTAATGCAGGTGGGAAGGTGGGAGGGCCACTGTAGAGGTCATCTATGCTACATGTACAAGAACCCCGAGAGCACACCAATCGGTACCACACTTTTCACTGCTGTAGCCGATCGTTCCCCCTGTACTGCCACACTGTAGCACTCCCTTCCCTCATCTACTGCTATAGTCTCTTCGGAAGGTGTTTCAGAACTCTTGTTATGAGAGTGCCAGTTGAACTGTCCTCACTTCCTTCATTTATACCAGGATTGAAGACCTTGTGGTCCGAGATCCTGTCCAGAGAGCAAGCAGGCTAAGACTCTGTCTTTGTTGATGTATTTCATCAGCAAGGGCTCTACCCCCTCTCCTAGTTCATGGTGTGACGTGTTCTTGGCCTCTCGGGAAAGTGGGGAGAATGGAAAGGACCCTATATGAGAATGCTAGGCTTTGTAAAACATTTCAGGTTTTTAAAAATAAGACTCATTTTGTATTGGACTTATAAACAGTCCTATGAAATACAAAGCGAGCCGAGAATCAGCGACAGGAAAGGCTCACCAGTAAGAATTACAACAGTCACCGCTTACCTCGTAGCATAGGGCACTGTCCGTGATCCTTAAGAAGAGTTAGTAGAAATGCCTTGCCCAGCTTGCCCCTGAACCCCTTGAAAGGTACACGACTGCTGTGTTGGTGTTTAGGGGGAGCATCTCACTTACCAGGGACTGACTTCTCCCTTGATCCCTTTGTAGGGATGGAGACCTCCCCCCTGGTGATGAAAAATTCCCTGGGATTGCAACCTCCAAGCCAGACGTTTTGTGTGACACAAAGTCAAGAACTCCCCAAGTCCTGCAGTAGCAGAAACAGCCACATACTTGAGAGTAACCCACCATCTGAACTTGGGGACATTTCAGTGACAGCTCCAGTCCAGAGTGCCAGGCGTCTCCTGGCCCTGCCTCCAGCTCCAAGCCAGGGACAAATAGAGAGTAAGCACGTGGATGATATCAAAACCAAGCTTTCAAAGCCTCTGGATGCCTACCAGATCCCAACAGAGAACCAAGATCCTCCACTACTCCCTTTAGGAATCCCTGATATTCACCAGCCGCTGGCCTGCACCGATCCCCTCAGCCAAGAGGAGCAGCCTGGTTCTGAAAATGCTGATCTGGGAGAGAACAGCCGGAGTCGTCAGGACCTAGGGACACTTGAAAATGGGATTGAACCTAGCAGTGGTCTTGCAGACATTACTACACTGGCGGAGGATATTCACCTTCCCCAGCTCTTTAATCCTTTGAAAGATCTTGATCAATCCCAAGGTCCCAACGTGATCAAAGCTAAAGACACCAGAGCCATTAAGGTGAATCAGGTGCAGGAAAAGCCAAGTGTCATAAAGGTTCCCTCTGATCAACCCAGGAAGAACAAACAGAAAGCCTCTGAGCCTATCAGTGGCGCTCCCAAGGCCAAAATCCAGCCAAAGAATCCAGAGTGCCTGTTAGGGGGAGAAGTGGTTATATGCCACGCTGCAGTCAGTGACAGGGCTCCTGTGAACACGGCCAAGCACTCTCAAGGCAAACCTCAGAAAGCTGCATCCAGAAAGATCAGCAAAACTAAGAGCCACGGGCAGGAAAAGACCAAAAGGACCAGAGGGAGAAACAAGGCTGAGGAGAACAAGCAGTCAGGGAACAAAGTCAAGGCAGAAGAGAAGCCAGCAATCCCCCACACGAAGCGAAAGGAACACCAAACTGAGCTTCTCCAACAGAGCTTTCAAAAGCCTCGAACCTCCCTTGGCGTGCGCATGCTGGAGTCTGTGAAGGTTCTTCATGCGCTGGGGAAGAAGAATGAGACGAAAACTGGGCGCTCTTCCTGTCGGCTCTTGGGAAAGTCAAGCAACCCCAAAGACCCCCAGCCACCCCCAGCTATCCAGCCATGGCGGCATACCCCACGTGAGGGGAAGGGTCCTGAGAAAACGCAAGTCCAAGCCCAGAAACCAGACAGCAGTGCTGAAACAGAGTGTCCGTCTCCAGCCCAGTATGAGCGGCCTCCTCCTGGGAAGGTCAAGTTGATACCTCTGCCTTTTTCTGCCTGGGACAAGCCTCAAGCTCGACCCGCTCCTCGGAGGCCACAGTCTCTGGCCTCACATCGGCCTGCTGGGGCTTACCGTGCCCAGCCTGGTTCTACTGACTCAGCTCAACCTGCTGCAGCCAATTCATCCCAGCCAGCTCCTGCCTCTTTGCCAGGCCCCGCCAAACCAGCTCAGCCAACTGTGACCAACCCAACCCAACCGGCTTGGCCCAACCATACCCAGCCTCGTGTCCCTCAGTCTGCTGCTCCTAGGCCTGCACCCTCCAAAACTTCATCTGGCGCTCCTCTCCAGCGGGAGCCTGTTCCCCCTGCTGTGAATAAGCGCCAGTCCCCACCCAAGCTCCAAACCCAATTTCTACTCCAAGACTTCAGCAAGCAACGAGTTCCATGGAGGGAACCCAACGTGCCTGAGCCAGTCATGTCAAAGCCCATCGAACAAGAGCAGAGGCCAGAGCGAGAGGCCATGAAGAGGCGGGCTCAACAACAACGGGAGAATGCTGCCGGATACACCTCTTCGGGCAAGCTGCAATTTTTCACCGAGAGGGAAAACGAAATGGAAATTGCCGACTACTACGGATACGTCAAGTGAGAGCTGCTAGGATTCTTGGTGCCACCTTGGCTACCAGCTGTTCTTCCATACACAGGTAAGACAGGTATAGAACTGAGTAAGTAAATGGAATACAATTAATAGACGAGTAACAAACCTTTCGAATTTTCAGATGCTGCTAACTGGGGCGTGAGAAAGGAAGGACTGAAAGTTGGATGGGAGAATGAAGGAAAGGGGTAAAAACTGAGCAAAGAGGAAGGAACTTGGCCCAGGGCTAGGAAGGCCAAAAGAGACGTATGGATTTAGGAAAGGAAGCAGGAGCGAGGATGAAATGGCAGAAGTAAAAAGCAGGGTCAGAGGTCTGGGTTGAAAGAACACAATTGGAGTAGAGTTGAAGGTGACAGAAGATGAGTCTAGGTTTACTAGGAGAAATAGAAAAAGTCTCTCGGGGACGCTGGCCTTAAGTCTCACAACCACCAGATAGGTATTTCAGAAAACAAGAGGTTCAGGACACATCTCTGAAAGGTCTGAGTTGCCTTATTCAGGTGTGACTGTAGTGGGGGAATAGGGAAATCTACCAGAGAAGTGGCTAGGGCTCAGAGTTATCCTAGGGGCAGCTGACGACAGGGGCAGAGCCAAGGGAACTGCTGGATCAGGAGGCCCACGAACAAAGCAGGGGCATAGCCGCCTGTCACTTCCCTGCCAGGAAGGAAGCCAGGTATATTACTGTAACCAAGGCACACTGGGGTCTTTACTGTATGGAGAACTTGGCTCCTGCCCGCAATCCTACGGCTCGGCGTCACACACAGGAAGTAGGGCCTCTGGGCAACCAGAAATGGGAATGGGACTGAAGGAGATTCAGCCCACAAATATCCGACCACCAGCTTCCACCTCTGCAGTCTGCCACCCTGTGTCTGCTCAACGCATCACAGAAACAAGTTTTCAAGGTGAGTATACAGACGGCAGAGAAAAGTTGAACAATGAGGTCAGCATTCAAAAATGGGGTCAAATCGACAGCTGGGAAGGGGTGTAGAGACAGGTAGAATTTAGATCCTGAGCCTTTAATAACCACTACCTTCTCTCAGTGCTCTCTGTTTTTAGACTCTATATGAGAACACCTAGGGCTTCCCTGGTGGCGCCTGCCAATGCAGGGGACACGGGTTCGAGCCCTGGTCTGCGAAGATCCCACATGCCGTGCAGCAACTAAGCGCATGTGCCACGACGACGGAGCCTGCATTCTAGAGCCCGTGAGCCTCAACTACCGAAGCCCACGTGCCTACAGCCCATGCTCCGCAACAAGAGAAGCCACCGCGATGAGATGCCCGCACACCGCAACCGAGAGTAGCCCCCGCTAGCCGCCAACTAGAGAAAGCCCGTGCACAGCAATGAGAGACCCAGTGCAGCCAAAAACATAAATACGTAGAATAAATAAGTTCAAACAGTAAATAAATACATAAACATAAATTACAAAAAAAAAGAACACCTAATGCAGGTGGGAAGGTGGGAGGGCCACCGTAGAGGTCATCTATGCTACATGTACAAGAACCCCGAGAGCACACCAATCGGTACCACACTTTTCACTGCTGTAGCCGATCGTTCCCCCTGTACTGCCACACTGTAGCACTCCCTTCCCTCATCTACTGCTATAGTCTCTTCGGAAGGTGTTTCCGAACTCTTGTTATGAGAGTGCCAGTTGAACTGTCCTCACTTCCTTCATTTATACCAGGATTGAAGACCTTGTGGTCCGAGATCCTGTCCAGAGAGCAAGCAGGCTAAGGCTCTGTCTTTGTTGATGTATTTCATCACAAAGGGCTCTACCCCCTCTCCTAGTTCATGGTGTGACGTGTTCTTGGCCTCTCGGGAAAGTGGGGAGAATGGAAAGGACCCTATATGAGAATGCTAGGCTCTGTAAAACATTTCAGGTTTTTAAAAATAAGACTCATTTTGTATTGGACTGACAACAGTCCTATGAAATACAAAGAAAGCCGAGAATCAGTGACAGGAAAGGATCACCAGTAAGAACTACAGCAGTCACCGCTTACCTCGTAGCATAGGGCACTGTCCGTGATCCTTAAGAAGAGTTAGTAGAAATGCCTTGCCCATCTTGCCCCTGAACCCCTTGAAAGGTACACGACTGCTGTGTTGGTGTTTAGGGGGAGCATCTCACTTACCAGGGACTGACTTCTCCCTTGATTCCTCTGTAGTGATGGAGACTTCCCCGCTGATGAAAAATTCCCTGGGATTGCAACCTCCAAGCCAGACAGCTTTCCTATGGAATGACAGAGAACTTGTCAAGGTGAAACACCAGTCTGCGGGAGAAAGGGAGGAAGAGAATGATGGAAATCGTTTCTGGGAAACTATTTTTACATTATGTGTTGTTTGTTCCCGGTAAATAAACTGAAATCTTCTTAACAGTACAACAAAATCTAAACCACTAAAGCCAACAATACAGGAGTATAACGTTCGACAAAAATTTCTTTGGCTGCGCAGCATGTGGGATCTTAGCTCCCCAACCAGGGATTGAACCCACGCCTGCTGCGTTGGAAGCGCAGAGTCTTCACCACGGGACCACCGGGGAAGTCCCAGGACTATCACTTTTAAAGGAGAAGGTACAAACCCCTCGGTTCTATGAACTGGAGATTTTTAGTAAGAAGTCAATATATTTGTTGTTAGGCACATTTTATGTTAGGCTGTCTCCCTGCACAGGATGCAGGCGCCTTGAGAATGGAAGTCATATCCCTCTATAGTACGTCCCTCTTCTTTCTGCTTTGCAGTTTGCTGCTCCACTTGTTCAACCCCACCTAGTAATAACCTATACTTCCCTTGTTCCTGTTTTCCCATCTGGAAAACAGACAAAAGGCAACCAAACAACGCAAAGGTCTCAACAAATAAGGGATATCCAAAACCAGAGATGGCCAGAACTTCTGTACCCCTGATGAAATAGTCCTCATACAAAACCTGATAATCAAATTCCTTAATGCTAGGAATCACAGTGAAAAATAGTATCTGAACTGACTTCTGTCAGATGAGTGAGAACTAAGGTTAATTCAGTGTATCTGAAGCATAGAAAGTGAGGGCAAAAGTGGCACAAGATGGGGCTAGAGAAGCAGAGAGGATTCTAGACCACGCAGAGTCTTAAAGGCCAACAGTGTGTTTTCTATTCTCAAAACAATGCTTGTGAGCGATGTTTATGAGCAACGTTCCAACTTGCTTTGAAGGTTTCTTGTGTGAAGAGTGGATTGGAAGGAAACAAGATATATGGACACCAGTTAGGACCTAATCGCAACAGACAGGCAAGTTCAGTATTAGGAAGTTGAGGAAGAGCTGGCTGACAGATTCCAAAGAAATTCAGGAGATGAACTGAAGCGGGCTTAATGGGGTAGGAGATGGAGGAAAGGAAGGTCTTAGGGAATTCAAGGGTTTACTGCACACATGAGCAAAGTCTCAAAATTAATCATTTGAACGTACAGAGGCGGATCTCCCAAATGACACCGGTTAGGAAGCAACGGTACGCCCTTTAGAATTCCTAGAGACAACACAAATCAACTGTTTCGATGGAAAATTCGGCGGGACTCTTGATTTCCATGGGAATACAGAGAAAAGAGACACTGATCTGGCTTGCAGGTATATTTAGGAAGCTGTTAGCCGGACATCACCTACTAGTATCATGTAAGTAGGCCGTCCGAAGTAGGAAGCTTAGGGGAAAAACCTGGAGGAAAACTTAAAAGCTTAAGCCACACCTCTACACTACACCACCTTTCACAATTTCTTCTCAGATAAGCATCATCCCCATCAGTGAAGAAACTCGTTCGTACCTCATAATAGGAAAAACAGGCCTAAAGATTCAATGTGTGTCTTGGGAGGTCCCATCTATGCGATATCTTCCTGGGACCAGAAAAGGCCCCAGGAAGATCCATCTCTGCACCCCTGAAAGCTTACCACCAAGGAAAATGACTAGGTCCATAGATTTCCTCCCTCAAACCAGCTTACCTCACACATAGATCATTAGCAACTCCGCCCTTACTCACATTATCACAGTCACAAGAGTGGTTAGGGAGAAAAGCACTAACCAGGGGAACTAAAACAGAGGCAATCCAGGCCAAGCTGGGCTGGTGGCAGATATCTTGCTCCTTACGCTCGGGTGCATAATGCGACTCACCACAGTGCCTTTTTCACAGACCCTTTTGAACGTTTCTCCACAGAATCCAACAGCTCAAGTTAGTTCATGACGCTTCAAGGTCAACAATCGTCAAGAGAAAAACATGCAATATGTCTTACAATGTTGGATTCCTTACAAACAGGACAAGGAGATAACCATGTAGACAAAACCAGAGCATTTGAAAACATCTGTATTCTACAAACACACCAGTGAATGCTATAAATAAGGTACTATGACATAAAACAAAATGAAAACTAGATGTGAGACTGTTCTCTTCAGTGTACAGACTTCATGGCAGTTGCTGCACACTATCTAGCTACTTAGATCTTTAACTCTCTGTTCTGTTAATACCAAATGAGGCCCAAGTGTGTCAACCTGTTTCCCACAGAAACCAAAAAGTCTACATGCATCTCTTTTCTCCTGTGCCCTTTCACCTTACCTGCTCCCAATTCTCCACCAACGTCCTCCTCTTTCTCTAATTATTCTCCTCTTCATTTTGCTTGGCCTTGCCCCCAAGCATGCAAGACAGAGAGTCCTAGAGGTCCAAGATTCTAGAGTGGCTGTTTGCAAGGCGGAGGAGATTACAGTAACTGCCACACTGTATATACTTCTGTGCAAAGAAAAAGGGACAGTGTTCAGAATGTCTCTCACATATAACAAGAGCTGGAGATGGCAGGATACCTGTGTGGCCCAAGGAACTAGAGCTAGCAAATTATGGGCCAAACAATTGCAACCAAAGGCTGGAAGAGGAAAGGTCTGCAACCAGCTCTGTCTCCTAGCTCTCTGGTATTTGCTGCCAACGGGCAGAGTCTATTTCGTGAAGCATCAAGCACTGAAAAGAAGACTCCTGCTGCTGGAAGGTGACAGGAAGTAACGTCCAATGCAAGATCAAGGCTTGTCCTCGAAGCAATGCCCATAATGGAAGAAAAAAAAAAAAGAGAAAGCGGAAGAGAAACGTTAAGTCGCAAGTCCAACCTGGCCCCCAGCCTAGCCCAGCCCAAGGAAGGTAGGAGTCAAGGAGAAGAAACTAAAAGAGAAGAGCCTTGGACCACAACATTCTCCACAAGGTACACTCAACAAACTTCACCCTACTCTTGAACCAAGTTACAAAGAGAGCTTCTTAATCCCTACTTTGGCTCCTTAAAAGCTGCTATCAGTTCACTCATTAGACACATATGATTTCAGAACAACTGTAATAGTTCAAACTAGATGGCTCTTTCCTTCCTAAGGATTATTAATTAAAGAAGATCTATATAGCTCTAAGTATATGATACATAAAATAGAATACTCTGTAGAATATAAGTAACTCTTAGTTCAGTGTATTAATGAACGTCTGTAAGAAATGTGGCAATGATTTCCCTAATGGAAGAGCCTGGGGGAGGTAAATCTGTCTTCTAGGATTTCCTCCCCAGAGCTCAGAAACTCAGGTGTTGTTTTAGCTCTCCTACACTCTCTTCACCCAAGCCCGCCTTCCTGTTGGGGATCGGACCTCCCTATTGGCTCTCTCATACCTTTCAACTGCCTGCTTTGTGACATCACTCTCCTACCAAACCTACTACCACTTGGTAGAGTCTTGGGGTTTCCGTGGAGCTGTTTGGACCAGTAACCAGTGACCTCTGTACTGGACACGTGCGCCGTTCAGCTGCAGCCACTCGGACATCCTCTAGTGTTGTCTCCTCATCCCTTGTACCTGCAGTGGATGCTTCCTCTTCTCTGACCATGTCAGGTAAGAAAAGAAACTTTGGAAAGTTTTGCGTTCGATTTCTTTTGCCCCTAAATTGAGTAAGTAGGAGATTCAAAATAGCATGGAATAATGAGGGAAAGTATTGAACTACAAGTCTGGAGACCTAATTTCAGTTTTGACTTTGACGTTTACTATCTGTGTGACTTTGGACAAATCACTGGCTGTCTCACAAAGCCTGTTGCTTTCCTTAACTGTTACGTTAGGATACCACGTTGGGTTGATCACTCTGATCCCCTTCTTTTCCAGTATTGAGCCTTAAAGGGTACCCATGTAGAAAACGAAATCAGACACTTCTCAAGAGTGTTTCAACAGAAACATAGAAAAGCCAGGGGACATAGAAAACTAGCAATATATACCAAGATGTTTCATCTCTAATGGTCTCCCTCCACTAGGATTTCGACTAGTTGAAAAGAGAGAATAGGGAGAGAGGATGGAGAGTACTGGGCTCTACAGGGAGGCACAGAGTCGAGCGTAAGGAAGTTTAGGATGGTTTTCATTAGCACAGGCCAACAGGCACCAAGAGATGGGAGAAAATGTAAGAATGAAGAGGGAAAGCATAGAGGAGCTCTCAAGAAAAACGGAGTTTGCAATGGAATGCTGATGGGAACCAAAGATTTTCAATTAAAGCAGAAACAGCACAGAGGGAAACCTGCTCAGAGCAGGGCAAAACCAAGTTGATGGTAGCAAACCCTTACATTAACAGACTAAGAAGGAAAGTAAGGCCAGAACAGGGGATCACCAGGAAAGGCAGCTTATCAGAAAAGTCATACTCCGTTTTCTTTCTTTTATTGCCTCTCTGAATACAGTTGGCCACTTGACAGTTTTGAATATAAACATTTTAGAAATACGTTTTAGAAATGATGCCTCCTATAAACAAGCAACCACAGTGGTTATCTAGGGGGCTGCTTTTCAGTGTTTTATTCTTTCTAATTTTTAAACTAGGTAGACATTTCACCAATTCAACATTTTAAGTGATATCTTCTAAATTGAATCAGAAGGACTATTTTCCTTGGTGTGATATGTAGGTTCTAAGGCAAGGCTGCTTTTCATTTTTACAGTTATTTCCTTCCTAACACAGAGAGCACATTGATCAACAGCCATCGTTCGCTTGTAGAGCTTAGCTACCGAAGAAGAAGAAGAAAAAGTCAAGCCCCACATCTCTAATTCCCCCCCCCACTTAGGGAATTCCCTGGCGGTCCAGTGCTTAGGACTCGGTGCTTTCACGGCCAGGGCCACGCGGCGCGGCCAAAGAAACAAAACAAACAAACATCCACGTTTATCGAAAACCATATTGTGGAGTCCTGTGGATTTTCTTACATTTGAAAATCTTTTTTAATTGGATTCTAGGCATGATGGTTTTTTGAGGTTTTGGGATGCCATCTTCTTGGATGCTGAAGATGATTCTAATCTAAGTTCTAGGATAAATCCAAAAACCTTCCTGATACATTTTAAGCTTCCTTTCTGCTTATTATATAAGCTATATTCATTGAAATATATATTTCTCCTAGGCTTAATACCTCTTACTTGCTGGGTAAAAATATGAAGGAGCACAATAATGAAACTCTTTTACACTTATTATTTTGCTGTCTGCTTCGTACCGGTTTTCATTGAAATACTTGTCTATATGTGTTGTGGCTACCTATACATGCACATTTATTGCATTCTGTTGCTTGTTATGCATTTTTTACTGACATACCTTCTCTGTCTGTATGCATTGGCTAGGAATTCATTCACCTCTATCACCTCCATCGTGTCTTCTGGTTAATAGTATTCACTAAAATAGAGTGGGCAAAATTCACTTTCATAATATTGCATGGATAGTACAGAATGCCATTTGTTAGTAAATTCATTAGGCTTCGATACTTGCCACATACCCCAGTTTTCATTAATATCTATGGATTTCTTTTTCGTTAACGTAATATGCTTGTCATGATTTTTCTTTGTCTTTCTAGAACTTATTGTATCTTCCTCCATATAAATCATACGCAATAGATCAGCTTATTCATCTATTAATTATTACTGCTATTATTATTGGTGGTGGTGTTATAACCACTTTACAGGTGAGGAATCTGAAGTAATCAGATAACTCTTCCCTTTCCAAAAGCACTTAAGAAATCCACTTTCGGGTAATCATTTTGAGGTAGGATGAGAAACCAGGCTTGAAGAGGGCAAAAATGACTCTTTCAATTCACCAGTTGGACTGAGCTGTACGTCACCTCTAGGTAATAGCGTGGGAACTGCACAAGCAAAGGGAGACACTGAAGACGACAATGGTAACAGCCGTACTGTTTTCTAATGGACAAAAAAAATGCCTATATTATAAGTTCTATTTCTCCTGCTTTCTGGCAGTATCATGCTCAGAGTGGAGTCCTGGCAAGGAAGTCAGGATACTTAGGTTCTGAAACCTGGTAATGATACTAACATAATGAGAGAACTTGAACAAGTCAACCCGACCTCTCTGAGCCTCAGTTTCCTTACGAAATGAGACTGAGAACATCGAAGTTCTCTAAGGGCCTCCTAGTTCTAAAATGCTTCCAGTCTAGGAAATAGCATAGAAGTCAATACGAGTGCAGGCTGAAGGGAAAGACAGGGCAGGGAGAAGGTTGCTTCCAGCCTAGAGAACAATCTCTGAACCACACCACTTGGCTCTTCTGCCCGTCTGTGCCCAAGATGGGAGCACAGGCAGTTAATAGAGAAGAGTGGAAAACTGCTCAGTCCTTACAGCCATCATTAACTGTCTGATTTTGGGTTTCTCAGGAAGTAGTGATAGTAGAGGTGTCCTGATAGCAAGAACCTTCAGATGATGCCGTTCCTCAAACGTAGTGAGAATTTCTCAACCTCCCTGAGTTTTTCATGACCCTCTTGTTCTTACAGAAAATTTCCAACATCCATCTCTACTTGGAACTCTAAATTCTCTGCAGCATTCTCCTCCTGTGGTGAGCAATGCAACTTCCCTAACACGAAGTGTCTGCAACTTCTCCAGAGTCTCTGCCCCTGCCGTCAGTTCGGCATCGGCTACCGGTACCCCTTTCCAGACACTCATGGGTAGTGCCTACCTTTACCAACATTCTAGCACGACTATGTTATCTGGAGTTACTGACCACAGCCAGATCTCCACTTCAGCTGCTTCCTATCCAGGTGTTCTTGAGTGGGACATCACAGCAAGCACTGAAAAGAATTCTTCTTCACTCGGAGACTTTACTCTGGCACTCACTGACCGCCACACAGCTGCCTCCTCCATGTTTCTGGCAGCCCAGGATGATAAAACTTCAGACGCCAAGAACATGGTCCCTCTACATCCATCGCTTTCTGCCAGCCTTGCTCAGGGAACACCATCTCAGATTCCAAATCAGGGGCAGAGCCGCCTGTCACTTCCCTGCCAGGAAGGAAGCCAGGTATATTACTGTAACCAAGGCACACTGGGGTCTTTACTGTATGGAGAACTTGGCTCCTGCCCGCAATCCTACGGCTCGGCGTCATACACAGGAAGTCGGGCCTCTGGGCAACCAGAAATGGGAATGGGACTGAAGGAGATTCAGCCCACAAATATCCGACCACCAGCTTCCACCTCTGCAGTCTGCCACCCTGTGTCTGCTCAACGCATCACAGAAACAAGTTTTCAAGGTGAGTATAACAAACGCCAGAGAAAGTTGAAGAATGAGGTCGGCATTCAAAAATGGGGTCAAATCGACAGCTGGGAAGGGGTGTAGAGACAGGTAGAATTTAGATCCTGAGCCTTTAATAACCACTACCTTCTCTCAGTGCTCTCTGTTTTTAGACTCTATATGAGAACACCTAGGGCTTCCCTGGTGGCGCCTGCCAATGCAGGGGACACGGGTTCGAGCCCTGGTCTGCGAAGATCCCACATGCCGTGCAGCAACTAAGCGCATGTGCCACAACGACGGAGCCTGCATTCTAGAGCCCGTGAGCCTCAACTACCGAAGCCCACGTGCCTACAGCCCATGCTCCGCAACAAGAGAAGCCACCGCGATGAGATGCCCGCACACCGCAACCGAGAGTAGCCCCCGCTAGCCGCCAACTAGAGAAAGCCCGTGCACAGCAATGAGAGACCCAGTGCAGCCAAAAAAATAAATACGTAGAATAAATAAGTTCAAACAGTAAATAAATACATAAACATAAATTACAAAAAAAAAGAACACCTAATGCAGGTGGGAAGGTGGGAGGGCCACTGTAGAGGTCATCTATGCTACATGTACAAGAACCCCGAGAGCACACCAATCGGTACCACACTTTTCACTGCTGTAGCCGATCATTCCCCCTGTACTGCCACACTGTAGCACTCCCTTCCCTCATCTACTGCTATAGTCTCTTTGGAAGGTGTTTCCGAACTCTTGTTATCAGAGTGCCAGTTGAACTGTCCTCACTTCCTTCATTTATACCAGGATTGAAGACCTTGTGGTCCGAGATCCTGTCCAGAGAGCAAGCAGGCTAAGGCTCTGTCTTTGTTGATGTATTTCATCAGAAAGGGCTCTACCCCCTCTCCTAGTTCATGGTGTGAAGTGTTCTTGGCCTCTCGGGAAAGTGGGGAGAATGGAAAGGACCCTATATGAGAATGCTAGGCTCTGTAAAACATTTCAGGTTTTTAAAAATAAGACTCATTTTGTATTGGACTGACAACAGTCCTATGAAATACAAAGAAGGCCGAGAATCAGTGACAGGAAAGGATCACCAGTAAGAACTACAGCAGTCACCGCTTACCTCGTAGCATAGGGCACTGTCCGTGATCCTTAAGAAGAGTTAGTAGAAATGCCTTGCCCATCTTGCCCCTGAACCCCTTGAAAGGTACACGACTGCTGTGTTGGTGTTTAGGGGGAGCATCTCACTTACCAGGGACTGACTTCTCCCTTGATTCCTCTGTAGTGATGGAGACTTCCCCGCTGATGAAAAATTCCCTGGGATTGCAACCTCCAAGCCAGACAGCTTTCCTATGGAATGACAGAGAACTTGTCAAGGTGAAACACCAGTCTGCGGGAGAAAGGGAGGAAGAGAATGATGGAAATCGTTTCTGGGAAACTATTTTTACATTATGTGTTGTTTGTTCCCGGTAAATAAACTGAAATCTTCTTAACAGTACAACAAAATCTAAACCACTAAAGCCAACAATACAGGAGTATAACGTTCGACAAAAATTTCTTTGGCTGCGCAGCATGTGGGATCTTAGCTCCCCAACCAGGGATTGAACCCACGCCTGCTGCGTTGGAAGCGCAGAGTCTTCACCACGGGACCACCGGGGAAGTCCCAGGACTATCACTTTTAAAGGAGAAGGTACAAACCCCTCGGTTCTATGAACTGGAGATTTTTAGTAAGAAGTCAATATATTTGTTGTTAGGCACATTTTATGTTAGGCTGTCTCCCTGCACAGGATGCAGGCGCCTTGAGAATGGAAGTCATATCCCTCTATAGTACGTCCCTCTTCTTTCTGCTTTGCAGTTTGCTGCTCCACTTGTTCAACCCCACCTAGTAATAACCTATACTTCCCTTGTTCCTGTTTTCCCATCTGGAAAACAGACAAAAGGCAACCAAACAACGCAAAGGTCTCAACAAATAAGGGATATCCAAAACCAGAGATGGCCAGAACTTCTGTACCCCTGATGAAATAGTCCTCATACAAAACCTGATAATCAAATTCCTTAATGCTAGGAATCACAGTGAAAAATAGTATCTGAACTGACTTCTGTCAGATGAGTGAGAACTAAGGTTAATTCAGTGTATCTGAAGCATAGAAAGTGAGGGCAAAAGTGGCACAAGATGGGGCTAGAGAAGCAGAGAGGATTCTAGACCACGCAGAGTCTTAAAGGCCAACAGTGTGTTTTCTATTCTCAAAACAATGCTTGTGAGCGATGTTTATGAGCAACGTTCCAACTTGCTTTGAAGGTTTCTTGTGTGAAGAGTGGATTGGAAGGAAACAAGATATATGGACACCAGTTAGGACCTAATCGCAACAGACAGGCAAGTTCAGTATTAGGAAGTTGAGGAAGAGCTGGCTGACAGATTCCAAAGAAATTCAGGAGATGAACTGAAGCGGGCTTAATGGGGTAGGAGATGGAGGAAAGGAAGGTCTTAGGGAATTCAAGGGTTTACTGCACACATGAGCAAAGTCTCAAAATTAATCATTTGAACGTACAGAGGCGGATCTCCCAAATGACACCGGTTAGGAAGCAACGGTACGCCCTTTAGAATTCCTAGAGACAACACAAATCAACTGTTTCGATGGAAAATTCGGCGGGACTCTTGATTTCCATGGGAATACAGAGAAAAGAGACACTGATCTGGCTTGCAGGTATATTTAGGAAGTTGTTAGCCGGACATCACCTACTAGTATCATGTAAGTAGGCCGTCCGAAGTAGGAAGCTTAGGGGAAAAACCTGGAGGAAAACTTAAAAGCTTAAGCCACACCTCTACACTACACCACCTTTCACAATTTCTTCTCAGATAAGCATCATCCCCATCAGTGAAGAAACTCGTTCGTACCTCATAATAGGAAAAACAGGCCTAAAGATTCAATGTGTGTCTTGGGAGGTCCCATCTATGCGATATCTTCCTGGGACCAGAAAAGGCCCCAGGAAGATCCATCTCTGCACCCCTGAAAGCTTACCACCAAGGAAAATGACTAGGTCCATAGATTGCCTCCCTCAAACCAGCTTACCTCACACATAGATCATTAGCAACTCCGCCCTTACTCACATTATCACAGTCACAAGAGTGGTTAGGGAGAAAAGCACTAACCAGGGGAACTAAAACAGAGGCAATCCAGGCCAAGCTGGGCTGGTGGCAGATATCTTGCTCCTTACGCTCGGGTGCATAATGCGACTCACCACAGTGCCTTTTTCACAGACCCTTTTGAACGTTTCTCCACAGAATCCAACAGCTCAAGTTAGTTCATGACGCTTCAAGGTCAACAATCGTCAAGAGAAAAACATGCAATATGTCTTACAATGTTGGATTCCTTACAAACAGGACAAGGAGATAACCATGTAGACAAAACCAGAGCATTTGAAAACATCTGTATTCTACAAACACACCAGTGAATGCTATAAATAAGGTACTATGACATAAAACAAAATGAAAACTAGATGTGAGACTCTTCTCTTCAGTGTACAGACTTCATGGCAGTTGCTGCACACTATCTAGCTACTTAGATCTTTAACTCTCTGTTCTGTTAATACCAAATGAGGCCCAAGTGTGTCAACCTGTTTCCCACAGAAACCAAAAAGTCTACATGCATCTCTTTTCTCCTGTGCCCTTTCACCTTACCTGCTCCCAATTCTCCACCAACGTCCTCCTCTTTCTCTAATTATTCTCCTCTTCATTTTGCTTGGCCTTGCCCCCAAGCATGCAAGACAGAGAGTCCTAGAGGTCCAAGATTCTAGAGTGGCTGTTTGCAAGGCGGAGGAGATTACAGTAACTGCCACACTGTATATACTTCTGTGCAAAGAAAAAGGGACAGTGTTCAGAATGTCTCTCACATATAACAAGAGCTGGAGATGGCAGGATACCTGTGTGGCCCAAGGAACTAGAGCTAGCAAATTATGGGCCAAACAATTGCAACCAAAGGCTGGAAGAGGAAAGGTCTGCAACCAGCTCTGTCTCCTAGCTCTCTGGTATTTGCTGCCAACGGGCAGAGTCTATTTCGTGAAGCATCAAGCACTGAAAAGAAGACTCCTGCTGCTGGAAGGTGACAGGAAGTAACGTCCAATGCAAGATCAAGGCTTGTCCTCGAAGCAATGCCCATAATGGAAGAAAAAAAAAAAAGAGAAAGCGGAAGAGAAACGTTAAGTCGCAAGTCCAACCTGGCCCCCAGCCTAGCCCAGCCCAAGGAAGGTAGGAGTCAAGGAGAAGAAACTAAAAGAGAAGAGCCTTGGACCACAACATTCTCCACAAGGTACACTCAACAAACTTCACCCTACTCTTGAACCAAGTTACAAAGAGAGCTTCTTAATCCCTACTTTGGCTCCTTAAAAGCTGCTATCAGTTCACTCATTAGACACATATGATTTCAGAACAACTGTAATAGTTCAAACTAGATGGCTCTTTCCTTCCTAAGGATTATTAATTAAAGAAGATCTATATAGCTCTAAGTATATGATACATAAAATAGAATACTCTGTAGAATATAAGTAACTCTTAGTTCAGTGTATTAATGAACGTCTGTAAGAAATGTGGCAATGATTTCCCTAATGGAAGAGCCTGGGGGAGGTAAATCTGTCTTCTAGGATTTCCTCCCCAGAGCTCAGAAACTCAGGTGTTGTTTTAGCTCTCCTACACTCTCTTCACCCAAGCCCGCCTTCCTGTTGGGGATCGGACCTCCCTATTGGCTCTCTCATACCTTTCAACTGCCTGCTTTGTGACATCACTCTCCTACCAAACCTACTACCACTTGGTAGAGTCTTGGGGTTTCCGTGGAGCTGTTTGGACCAGTAACCAGTGACCTCTGTACTGGACACGTGCGCCGTTCAGCTGCAGCCACTCGGACATCCTCTAGTGTTGTCTCCTCATCCCTTGTACCTGCAGTGGATGCTTCCTCTTCTCTGACCATGTCAGGTAAGAAAAGAAACTTTGGAAAGTTTTGCGTTCGATTTCTTTTGCCCCTAAATTGAGTAAGTAGGAGATTCAAAATAGCATGGAATAATGAGGGAAAGTATTGAACTACACGTCTGGAGACCTAATTTCAGTTTTGACTTTGACGTTTACTATCTGTGTGACTTTGGACAAATCACTGGCTGTCTCACAAAGCCTGTTGCTTTCCTTAACTGTTACGTTAGGATACCACGTTGGGTTGATCACTCTGATCCCCTTCTTTTCCAGTATTGAGCCTTAAAGGGTACCCATGTAGAAAACGAAATCAGACACTTCTCAAGAGTGTTTCAACAGAAACATAGAAAAGCCAGGGGACATAGAAAACTAGCAATATATACCAAGATGTTTCATCTCTAATGGTCTCCCTCCACTAGGATTTCGACTAGTTGAAAAGAGAGAATAGGGAGAGAGGATGGAGAGTACTGGGCTCTACAGGGAGGCACAGAGTCGAGCGTAAGGAAGTTTAGGATGGTTTTCATTAGCACAGGCCAACAGGCACCAAGAGATGGGAGAAAATGTAAGAATGAAGAGGGAAAGCATAGAGGAGCTCTCAAGAAAAACGGAGTTTGCAATGGAATGCTGATGGGAACCAAAGATTTTCAATTAAAGCAGAAACAGCACAGAGGGAAACCTGCTCAGAGCAGGGCAAAACCAAGTTGATGGTAGCAAACCCTTACATTAACAGACTAAGAAGGAAAGTAAGGCCAGAACAGGGGATCACCAGGAAAGGCAGCTTATCAGAAAAGTCATACTCCGTTTTCTTTCTTTTATTGCCTCTCTGAATACAGTTGGCCACTTGACAGTTTTGAATATAAACATTTTAGAAATACGTTTTAGAAATGATGCCTCCTATAAACAAGCAACCACAGTGGTTATCTAGGGGGCTGCTTTTCAGTGTTTTATTCTTTCTAATTTTTAAACTAGGTAGACATTTCACCAATTCAACATTTTAAGTGATATCTTCTAAATTGAATCAGAAGGACTATTTTCCTTGGTGTGATATGTAGGTTCTAAGGCAAGGCTGCTTTTCATTTTTACAGTTATTTCCTTCCTAACACAGAGAGCACATTGATCAACAGCCATCGTTCGCTTGTAGAGCTTAGCTACCGAAGAAGAAGAAGAAGAAGAAGAAAAAGTCAAGCCCCACATCTCTAATTCCCCCCCCCACTTAGGGAATTCCCTGGCGGTCCAGTGCTTAGGACTCGGTGCTTTCACGGCCAGGGCCACGCGGCGCGGCCAAAGAAACAAAACAAACAAACATCCACGTTTATCGAAAACCATATTGTGGAGTCCTGTGGATTTTCTTACATTTGAAAATCTTTTTTAATTGGATTCTAGGCATGATGGTTTTTTGAGGTTT